>NC_072889.1:188097-381949 GCF_028858705.1 Grus americana | reverse complement strand
GCACAGCCCCAATCACATGGGGGGCTGCGGCTCCCGAGCCGAGCAAGGCCTCGACATAGCACCTTACGTCACTCTACCCTCGCCAAAATCAGCACATCACCCTCAAAACTCCAAACGTCGAGCCCCTGCTCCCAGGCCAAAGGTGCCAGACCCAAAACGCGTGCCTGGCCTCAAACCTCCCTTGGTGGCCCTCGCACAGCCCCATTCACACTGGGGCTGCGGGCTCGCCGAGACGAGCAAGGCCTCGACATAGCACCTACGTCACTCTACCCTCGGCCAAAATCACCATTCACCCTCAAAACTCCAAACGTCGAGCCCCTGCTCCCAGGCCAAAGGTGCCAGACCCAAACGCGTGCCTGGCCTCAAACCTCCCTTGGTGGCCCTCGCACAGACCCATTCACATTGGGGCTGCGGGCTCGCCGAGACGAGCAAGGCCTCGACATAGCACCTTACGTCACTCTACCCTCGGCCAAAATCAGCATTCACCCTCAAAACTCCAAACGTCGAGCCCCTGCTCCCAGGCCAAAGGTGCCAGACCCAAAACGCGTGCCTGGCCTCAAACCTCCCTTGGTGGCCCTCGCACAGCCCCACTCACATTGGGGCTGCGGGCTCGCCGAGACGAGCAAGGCCTCGACATAGCACCTTACGTCACTCTACCCTCGGCCAAAATCACCATCACCCTCAAAACTCCAAACGTCGAGCCCCTGCTCCCAGGCCAAAGGTGCCAGACCCAAAACGCGTGCCTGGCCTCAAACCTCCCTTGTGGCCCTCGCACAGCCCCATTCACATTGGGCTGCGGGCTCGCCGAGACGAGCAAGGCCTCGACATAGCACCTTACGTCACTCTACCCTCGGCCAAAATCAGCACTCACCCTCAAAACTCCAAACGTCGAGCCCCTGCTCCCAGGCCAAAGGTGCCAGACCCAAAACGCGTGCCTGCCCTCAAACCTCCCTTGGTGGCCCTCGCACAGCCCCACTCACATTGGGGCTGCGGGCTCGCCGAGACGAGCAAGGCCTCGACATAGCACCTTACTCACTCTACCCTCGCCAAAATCACCATTCACCCTCAAAACTCCAAACGTCGAGCCCCTGCTCCAGGCCAAAGGTGCCAGACCCAAAACGCGTGCCTGGCCTCAAACCTCCCTTGGTGGCCCTCGCACAGCCCCATTCACATTGGGGCTGCGGGCTCGCCGAGACGAGCAAGGCCTCGACATAGCACCTTACGTCACTCTACCCTCGGCCAAAATCACATTCACCCTCAAAACTCCAAACGTCGAGCCCCTGCTCCCAGGCCAAAGGTGCCAGACCCAAAACGCGTGCCTGGCCTCAAACCTCCCTTGGTGGCCCTCGCACAGCACCACTCACACTGGGGCTGCGGGCTCGCCGAGACGAGCAAGGCCTCGACATAGCACCTTACGTCACTCTACCCTCGGCCAAAATCAGCATTCACCCTCAAAACTCCAAACGTCGAGCCCCTGCTCCCAGGCCAAAGGTGCCAGACCCAAAACGCGTGCCTGGCCTCAAACCTCCCTTGGTGGCCCTCGCACAGCACCACTCACATTGGGCTGCGGGCTCGCCGAGACGAGCAAGGCCTCGACATAGCACCTTACGTCACTCTACCCTCGGCCAAAATCAGCATTCACCCTCAAAACTCCAAACGTCGAGCCCCTGCTCCCAGGCCAAAGGTGCCAGACCCAAAACGCGTGCCTGGCCTCAAACCTCCCTTGGTGGCCCTCGCACAGCACCACTCACATGGGGCTGCGGGCTCGCCGAGACGAGCAAGGCCTCGACATAGCACCTTACGTCACTCTACCCTCGGCCAAAATCAGCATTCACCCTCAAAACTCCAAACGTCGAGCCCCTGCTCCCAGGCCAAAGGTGCCAGACCCAAAACGCGTGCCTGGCCTCAAACCTCCCTTGGTGGCCCTCGCACAGCACCACTCACACTGGGGCTGCGGGCTCGCCGAGACGAGCAAGGCCTCGACATAGCACCTTACGTCACTCTACCCTCGGCCAAAATCAGCATTCACCCTCAAAACTCCAAACGTCGAGCCCCTGCTCCCAGGCCAAAGGTGCCAGACCCAAAACGCGTGCCTGGCCTCAAACCTCCCTTGGTGGCCCTCGCACAGCACCACTCACACTGGGGCTGCGGGCTCGCCGAGACGAGCAAGGCCTCGACATAGCACCTTACGTCACTCTACCCTCGGCCAAAATCAGCATTCACCCTCAAAACTCCAAACGTCGAGCCCCTGCTCCCAGGCCAAAGGTGCCAGACCCAAAACGCGTGCCTGGCCTCAAACCTCCCTTGGTGGCCCTCGCACAGCACCACTCACATTGGGGCTGCGGGCTCGCCGAGACGAGCAAGGCCTCGACATAGCACCTTACGTCACTCTACCCTCGGCCAAAATCAGCATTCACCCTCAAAACTCCAAACGTCGAGCCCCTGCTCCCAGGCCAAAGGTGCCAGACCCAAAACGCGTGCCTGGCCTCAAACCTCCCTTGGTGGCCCTCGCACAGCACCACTCACACTGGGGCTGCGGGCTCGCCGAGACGAGCAAGGCCTCGACATAGCACCTTACGTCACTCTACCCTCGGCCAAAATCAGCATTCACCCTCAAAACTCCAAACGTCGAGCCCCTGCTCCCAGGCCAAAGGTGCCAGACCCAAAACGCGTGCCTGGCCTCAAACCTCCCTTGGTGGCCCTCGCCTTCAGCACAGCCCCACTCACATGGGGCTGCGGGCTCGCCGAGACGAGCAAGGCCTCGACATAGCACCTTACGTCACTCTACCCTCGGCCAAAATCAGCATTCACCCTCAAAACTCCAAACGTCGAGCCCCTGCTCCCAGGCCAAAGGTGCCAGACCCAAAACGCGTGCCTGGCCTCAAACCTCCCTTGGTGGCCCTCGCACAGCACCACTCACATTGGGGCTGCGGGCTCGCCGAGACGAGCAAGGCCTCGACATAGCACCTTACGTCACTCTACCCTCGGCCAAAATCAGCATTCACCCTCAAAACTCCAAACGTCGAGCCCCTGCTCCCAGGCCAAAGGTGCCAGACCCAAAACGCGTGCCTGGCCTCAAACCTCCCTTGGTGGCCCTCGCACAGCCCCATTCACATTGGGGCTGCGGGCTCGCCGAGACGAGCAAGGCCTCGACATAGCACCTTACGTCACTCTACCCTCGGCCAAAATCAGCATTCACCCTCAAAACTCCAAACGTCGAGCCCCTGCTCCCAGGCCAAAGGTGCCAGACCCAAAACGCGTGCCTGGCCTCAAACCTCCCTTGGTGGCCCTCGCACAGCACCACTCACACTGGGGCTGCGGGCTCGCCGAGACGAGCAAGGCCTCGACATAGCACCTTACGTCACTCTACCCTCGGCCAAAATCAGCATTCACCCTCAAAACTCCAAACGTCGAGCCCCTGCTCCCAGGCCAAAGGTGCCAGACCCAAAACGCGTGCCTGGCCTCAAACCTCCCTTGGTGGCCCTCGCACAGCACCACTCACATTGGGGCTGCGGGCTCGCCGAGACGAGCAAGGCCTCGACATAGCACCTTACGTCACTCTACCCTCGGCCAAAATCAGCATTCACCCTCAAAACTCCAAACGTCGAGCCCCTGCTCCCAGGCCAAAGGTGCCAGACCCAAAACGCGTGCCTGGCCTCAAACCTCCCTTGGTGGCCCTCGCACAGCACCACTCACACTGGGGCTGCGGGCTCGCCGAGACGAGCAAGGCCTCGACATAGCACCTTACGTCACTCTACCCTCGGCCAAAATCAGCATTCACCCTCAAAACTCCAAACGTCGAGCCCCTGCTCCCAGGCCAAAGGTGCCAGACCCAAAACGCGTGCCTGGCCTCAAACCTCCCTTGGTGGCCCTCGCACAGCCCCATTCACATGGGGCTGCGGGCTCGCCGAGACGAGCAAGGCCTCGACATAGCACCTTACGTCACTCTACCCTCGGCCAAAATCAGCATTCACCCTCAAAACTCCAAACGTCGAGCCCCTGCTCCCAGGCCAAAGGTGCCAGACCCAAAACGCGTGCCTGGCCTCAAACCTCCCTTGGTGGCCCTCGCACAGCACCACTCACACTGGGGCTGCGGGCTCGCCGAGACGAGCAAGGCCTCGACATAGCACCTTACGTCACTCTACCCTCGGCCAAAATCAGCATTCACCCTCAAAACTCCAAACGTCGAGCCCCTGCTCCCAGGCCAAAGGTGCCAGACCCAAAACGCGTGCCTGGCCTCAAACCTCCCTTGGTGGCCCTCGCACAGCACCACTCACATTGGGGCTGCGGGCTCGCCGAGACGAGCAAGGCCTCGACATAGCACCTTACGTCACTCTACCCTCGGCCAAAATCAGCATTCACCCTCAAAACTCCAAACGTCGAGCCCCTGCTCCCAGGCCAAAGGTGCCAGACCCAAAACGCGTGCCTGGCCTCAAACCTCCCTTGGTGGCCCTCGCACAGCACCACTCACACTGGGGCTGCGGGCTCGCCGAGACGAGCAAGGCCTCGACATAGCACCTTACGTCACTCTACCCTCGGCCAAAATCAGCATTCACCCTCAAAACTCCAAACGTCGAGCCCCTGCTCCCAGGCCAAAGGTGCCAGACCCAAAACGCGTGCCTGGCCTCAAACCTCCCTTGGTGGCCCTCGCACAGCACCACTCACATTGGGGCTGCGGGCTCGCCGAGACGAGCAAGGCCTCGACATAGCACCTTACGTCACTCTACCCTCGGCCAAAATCAGCATTCACCCTCAAAACTCCAAACGTCGAGCCCCTGCTCCCAGGCCAAAGGTGCCAGACCCAAAACGCGTGCCTGGCCTCAAACCTCCCTTGGTGGCCCTCGCACAGCACCACTCACCTTGGGGCTGCGGGCTCGCCGAGACGAGCAAGGCCTCGACATAGCACCTTACGTCACTCTACCCTCGGCCAAAATCAGCATTCACCCTCAAACTCCAAACGTCGAGCCCCTGCTCCCAGGCCAAAGGTGCCAGACCCAAAACGCGTGCCTGGCCTCAAACCTCCCTTGGTGGCCCTCGCACAGCCCCATTCACCTTGGGGCTGCGGGCTCGCCGAGACGAGCAAGGCCTCGACATAGCACCTTACGTCACTCTACCCTCGGCCAAAATCACCATTCACCCTCAAAACTCCAAACGTCGAGCACCTGCTCCCAGGCCAAAGGTGCCAGACCCAAAACGCGTGCCTGGCCTCAAACCTCCCTTGGTGGCCCTCGCACAGCCCCATTCACCATGGGGCTGCGGGCTCGCCGAGACGAGCAAGGCCTCGACATAGCACCTTACGTCACTCTACCCTCGGCCAAAATCAGCATTCACCCTCAAAACTCCAAACGTCGAGCCCCTGCTCCCAGGCCAAAGGTGCCAGACCCAAAACGCGTGCCTGGCCTCAAACCTCCCTGGTGGCCCTCGCACAGCCCCACTCACACTGGGGCTGCGGGCTCGCCGAGCCGAGCAAGGCCTCGACATAGCACCTTACGTCACTCTACCCTCGGCCAAAATCAGCATTCACCCTCAAACTCCAAACGTCGAGCCCCTGCTCCCAGGCCAAAGGTGACAGACCCAAAACGCGTGCCTGGCCTCAAACCTCCTTTGGTGGCCCTCGCACAGCACCACTCACACTGGGCTGCGGGCTCGCCGAGACGAGCAAGGCCTCGACATAGCACCTTACGTCACTCTACCCTCGGCCAAAATCAGCACTCACCCTCAAAACTCCAAACGTCGAGCCCCTGCTCCCAGGCCAAAGGTGCCAGACCCAAAACGCGTGCCTGGCCTCAACCTCCCTTGGTGGCCCTCGCACAGACCTATTCACCTTGGGGCTGCGGGCTCGCCGAGACGAGCAAGGCCTCGACATAGCACCTTACGTCACTCTACCCTCGGCCAAAATCAGCATTCACCCTCAAAACTCCAAACGTCGAGCCCCTGCTCCCAGGCCAAAGGTGCCAGACCCAAAACGCGTGCCTGGCCTCAAACCTCCCTTGGTGGCCCTCGCACAGCACCACTCACACTGGGGCTGCGGGCTCGCCGAGACGAGCAAGGCCTCGACATAGCACCTTACGTCACTCTACCCTCGGCCAAAATCAGCACTCACCCTCAAAACTCCAAACGTCGAGCCCCTGCTCCCAGGCCAAAGGTGCCAGACCCAAAACGCGTGCCTGGCCTCAAACCTCCCTTGGTGGCCCTCGCACAGCACCACTCACACTGGGGCTGCGGGCTCGCCGAGACGAGCAAGGCCTCGACATAGCACCTTACGTCACTCTACCCTCGGCCAAAATCAGCATTCACCCTCAAACTCCAAACGTCGAGCCCCTGCTCCCAGGACAAAGGTGCCAGACCCAAAACGCGTGCCTGGCCTCAAACCTCCCTTGGTGGCCCTCGCACAGCACCATTCACACTGGGGCTGCGGGCTCGCCGAGACGAGCAAGGCCTCGACATAGCACCTTACGTCACTCTACCCTCGGCCAAAATCAGCAATCACCCTCAAAACTCCAAACGTCTAGCCCCTGCTCCCAGGCCAAAGGTGCCAGACCCAAAACGCGTGCCTGGCCTCAAACCTCCCTTGGTGGCCCTCGCACAGCCCCACTCACACTGGGGCTGCGGGCTCGCCGAGACGAGCAAGGCCTCGACATAGCACCTTACGTCACTCTACCCTCGGCCAAAATCAGCACTCACCCTCAAAACTCCAAACGTCGAGCCCCTGCTCCCAGGCCAAAGGTGCCAGACCCAAAACGCGTGCCTGGCCTCAAACCTCCCTTGGTGGCCCTCGCACAGCCCCACTCACACTGGGGCTGCGGGCTCGCCGAGACGAGCAAGGCCTCGACATAGCACCTTACGTCACTCTACCCTCGGCCAAAATCACCATTCACCCTCAAAACTCCAAACATCGAGCCCCTGCTCCCAGGCCAAAGGTGCCAGACCCAAAACGCGTGCCTGGCCTCAAACCTCCCTTGGTGGCCCTCGCACAGCCCCATTCACATTGGGGCTGCGGGCTCGCCGAGACGAACAAGGCCTCGACATAGCACCTTACGTCACTCTACCCTCGGCCAAAATCAGCACTCACCCTCAAAACTCCAAACGTCGAGCCCCTGCTCCCAGGCCAAAGGTGCCAGACCCAAAACGCGTGCCTGGCCTCAAACCTCCCTTGGTGGCCCTCGCACAGCACCACTCACACTGGGGCTGCGGGCTCGCCGAGACGAGCAAGGCCTCGACATAGCACCTTACGTCACTCTACCCTCGGCCAAAATCACCATTCACCCTCAAAACTCCAAACGTCGAGCCCCTGCTCCCAGGCCAAAGGTGCCAGACCCAAAACGCGTGCCTGGCCTCAAACCTCCCTTGGTGGCCCTCGCACAGCCCCATTCACATTGGGGCTGCGGGCTCGCCGAGACGAGCAAGGCCTCGACATAGCACCTTACGTCACTCTACCCTCGGCCAAAATCAGCACTCACCCTCAAAACTCCAAACGTCGAGCCCCTGCTCCCAGGCCAAAGGTGCCAGACCCAAAACGCGTGCCTGGCCTCAAACCTCCCTTGGTGGCCCTCGCACAGCACCACTCACACTGGGGCTGCGGGCTCGCCGAGACGAGCAAGGCCTCGACATAGCACCTTACGTCACTCTACCCTCGGCCAAAATCAGCATTCACCCTCAAAACTCCAAACGTCGAGCCCCTGCTCCCAGGCCAAAGGTGCCAGACCCAAAACGCGTGCCTGGCCTCAAACCTCCCTTGGTGGCCCTCGCACAGCCCCATTCACATTGGGGCTGCGGGCTCGCCGAGACGAGCAAGGCCTCGACATAGCACCTTACGTCACTCTACCCTCGGCCAAAATCAGCATTCACCCTCAAAACTCCAAACGTCGAGCCCCTGCTCCCAGGCCAAAGGTGCCAGACCCAAAACGCGTGCCTGGCCTCAAACCTCCCTTGGTGGCCCTCGCACAGCCCCATTCACATTGGGGCTGCGGGCTCGCCGAGACGAGCAAGGCCTCGACATAGCACCTTACGTCACTCTACCCTCGGCCAAAATCAGCACTCACCCTCAAAACTCCAAACGTCGAGCCCCTGCTCCCAGGCCAAAGGTGCCAGACCCAAAACGCGTGCCTGGCCTCAAACCTCCCTTGGTGGCCCTCGCACAGCACCACTCACACTGGGGCTGCGGGCTCGCCGAGACGAGCAAGGCCTCGACATAGCACCTTACGTCACTCTACCCTCGGCCAAAATCAGCATTCACCCTCAAAACTCCAAACGTCGAGCCCCTGCTCCCAGGCCAAAGGTGCCAGACCCAAAACGCGTGCCTGGCCTCAAACCTCCCTTGGTGGCCCTCGCACAGCCCCATTCACATTGGGGCTGCGGGCTCGCCGAGACGAGCAAGGCCTCGACATAGCACCTTACGTCACTCTACCCTCGGCCAAAATCAGCACTCACCCTCAAAACTCCAAACGTCGAGCCCCTGCTCCCAGGCCAAAGGTGCCAGACCCAAAACGCGTGCCTGGCCTCAAACCTCCCTTGGTGGCCCTCGCACAGCACCACTCACACTGGGGCTGCGGGCTCGCCGAGACGAGCAAGGCCTCGACATAGCACCTTACGTCACTCTACCCTCGGCCAAAATCAGCACTCACCCTCAAAACTCCAAACGTCGAGCCCCTGCTCCCAGGCCAAAGGTGCCAGACCCAAAACGCGTGCCTGGCCTCAAACCTCCCTTGGTGGCCCTCGCACAGCACCACTCACACTGGGGCTGCGGGCTCGCCGAGACGAGCAAGGCCTCGACATAGCACCTTACGTCACTCTACCCTCGGCCAAAATCAGCATTCACCCTCAAAACTCCAAACGTCGAGCCCCTGCTCCCAGGCCAAAGGTGCCAGACCCAAAACGCGTGCCTGGCCTCAAACCTCCCTTGGTGGCCCTCGCACAGCCCCATTCACATTGGGGCTGCGGGCTCGCCGAGACGAGCAAGGCCTCGACATAGCACCTTACGTCACTCTACCCTCGGCCAAAATCACCATTCACCCTCAAAACTCCAAACGTCGAGCCCCTGCTCCCAGGCCAAAGGTGCCAGACCCAAAACGCGTGCCTGGCCTCAAACCTCCCTTGGTGGCCCTCGCACAGCCCCATTCACATTGGGGCTGCGGGCTCGCCGAGACGAGCAAGGCCTCGACATAGCACCTTACGTCACTCTACCCTCGGCCAAAATCAGCACTCACCCTCAAAACTCCAAACGTCGAGCCCCTGCTCCCAGGCCAAAGGTGCCAGACCCAAAACGCGTGCCTGGCCTCAAACCTCCCTTGGTGGCCCTCGCACAGCACCACTCACACTGGGGCTGCGGGCTCGCCGAGACGAGCAAGGCCTCGACATAGCACCTTACGTCACTCTACCCTCGGCCAAAATCAGCATTCACCCTCAAAACTCCAAACGTCGAGCCCCTGCTCCCAGGCCAAAGGTGCCAGACCCAAAACGCGTGCCTGGCCTCAAACCTCCCTTGGTGGCCCTCGCACAGCCCCACTCACATTGGGGCTGCGGGCTCGCCGAGACGAGCAAGGCCTCGACATAGCACCTTACGTCACTCTACCCTCGGCCAAAATCAGCATTCACCCTCAAAACTCCAAACGTCGAGCCCCTGCTCCCAGGCCAAAGGTGCCAGACCCAAAACGCGTGCCTGGCCTCAAACCTCCCTTGGTGGCCCTCGCACAGCACCATTCACATTGCGGCTGCGGGCTCGCCGAGACGAGCAAGGCCTCGACATAGCACCTTACGTCACTCTACCCTCGGCCAAAATCAGCACTCACCCTCAAAACTCCAAACGTCGAGCCCCTGCTCCCAGGCCAAAGGTGCCAGACCCAAAACGCGTGCCTGGCCTCAAACCTCCCTTGGTGGCCCTCGCACAGCACCACTCACACTGGGGCTGCGGGCTCGCCAAGACGAGCAAGGCCTCGACATAGCACCTTACGTCACTCTACCCTCGGCCAAAATCAGCATTCACCCTCAAAACTCCAAACGTCGAGCCCCTGCTCCCAGGCCAAAGGTGCCAGACCCAAAACGCGTGCCTGGCCTCAAACCTCCCTTGGTGGCCCTCGCACAGCCCCATTCACATTGGGGCTGCGGGCTCGCCGAGACGAGCAAGGCCTCGACATAGCACCTTACGTCACTCTACCCTCGGCCAAAATCAGCATTCACCCTCAAAACTCCAAACGTCGAGCCCCTGCTCCCAGGCCAAAGGTGCCAGACCCAAAACGCGTGCCTGGCCTCAAACCTCCCTTGGTGGCCCTCGCACAGCACCACTCACACTGGGGCTGCGGGCTCGCTGAGACGAGCAAGGCCTCGACATAGCACCTTACGTCACTCTACCCTCGGCCAAAATCAGCACTCACCCTCAAAACTCCAAACGTCGAGCCCCTGCTCCCAGGCCAAAGGTGCCAGACCCAAAACGCGTGCCTGGCCTCAAACCTCCCTTGGTGGCCCTCGCACAGCACCACTCACACTGGGGCTGCGGGCTCGCCGAGACGAGCAAGGCCTCGACATAGCACCTTACGTCACTCTACCCTCGGCCAAAATCAGCATTCACCCTCAAAACTCCAAACGTCGAGCCCCTGCTCCCAGGCCAAAGGTGCCAGACCCAAAACGCGTGCCTGGCCTCAAACCTCCCTTGGTGGCCCTCGCACAGCACCACTCACACTGGGGCTGCGGGCTCGCCGAGACGAGCAAGGCCTCGACATAGCACCTTACGTCACTCTACCCTCGGCCAAAATCAGCATTCACCCTCAAAACTCCAAACGTCGAGCCCCTGCTCCCAGGACAAAGGTGCCAGACCCAAAACGCGTGCCTGGCCTCAAACCTCCCTTGGTGGCCCTCGCACAGCCCCATTCACATTGGGGCTGCGGGCTCGCCGAGACGAGCAAGGCCTCGACATAGCACCTTACGTCACTCTACCCTCGGCCAAAATCAGCATTCACCCTCAAAACTCCAAACGTCGAGCCCCTGCTCCCAGGCCAAAGGTGCCAGACCCAAAACGCGTGCCTGGCCTCAAACCTCCCTTGGTGGCCCTCGCACAGCCCCACTCACATTGGGGCTGCGGGCTCGCCGAGACAAGCAAGGCCTCGACATAGCACCTTACGTCACTCTACCCTCGGCCAAAATCACCATTCACCCTCAAAACTCCAAACGTCGAGCCCCTGCTCCCAGGCCAAAGGTGCCAGACCCAAAACGCGTGCCTGGCCTCAAACCTCCCTTGGTGGCCCTCGCACAGCACCACTCACACTGGGGCTGCGGGCTCGCCGAGACGAGCAAGGCCTCGACATAGCACCTTACGTCACTCTACCCTCGGCCAAAATCACCATTCACCCTCAAAACTCCAAACGTCGAGCCCCTGCTCCCAGGCCAAAGGTGCCAGACCCAAAACGCGTGCCTGGCCTCAAACCTCCCTTGGTGGCCCTCGCACAGCCCCACTCACACTGGGGCTGCGGGCTCGCCGAGACGAGCAAGGCCTCGACATAGCACCTTACGTCACTCTACCCTCGGCCAAAATCAGCATTCACCCTCAAAACTCCAAACGTCGAGCCCCTGCTCCCAGGCCAAAGGTGCCAGACCCAAAACGCGTGCCTGGCCTCAAACCTCCCTTGGTGGCCCTCGCACAGCCCCACTCACATTGGGGCTGCGGGCTCGCCGAGACGAGCAAGGCCTCGACATAGCACCTTACGTCACTCTACCCTCGGCCAAAATCAGCATTCACCCTCAAAACTCCAAACGTCGAGCCCCTGCTCCCAGGCCAAAGGTGCCAGACCCAAAACGCGTGCCTGGCCTCAAACCTCCCTTGGTGGCCCTCGCACAGCACCACTCACACTGGGGCTGCGGGCTCGCCGAGCCGAGCAAGGCCTCGACATAGCACCTTACGTCACTCTACCCTCGGCCAAAATCAGCATTCACCCTCAAAACTCCAAACGTCGAGCCCCTGCTCCCAGGCCAAAGGTGCCAGACCCAAAACGCGTGCCTGGCCTCAAACCTCCCTTGGTGGCCCTCGCACAGCCCCATTCACATTGGGGCTGCGGGCTCGCCGAGACGAGCAAGGCCTCGACATAGCACCTTACGTCACTCTACCCTCGGCCAAAATCAGCACTCACCCTCAAAACTCCAAACGTCGAGCCCCTGCTCCCAGGCCAAAGGTGCCAGACCCAAAACGCGTGCCTGGCCTCAAACCTCCCTTGGTGGCCCTCGCACAGCACTACTCACACTGGGGCTGCGGGCTCGCCGAGACGAGCAAGGCCTCGACATAGCACCTTACGTCACTCTACCCTCGGCCAAAATCAGCATTCACCCTCAAAACTCCAAACGTCGAGCCCCTGCTCCCAGGCCAAAGGTGCCAGACCCAAAACGCGTGCCTGGCCTCAAACCTCCCTTGGTGGCCCTCGCACAGCCCCACTCACATTGGGGCTGCGGGCTCGCCGAGACGAGCAAGGCCTCGACATAGCACCTTACGTCACTCTACCCTCGGCCAAAATCAGCATTCACCCTCAAAACTCCAAACGTCGAGCCCCTGCTCCCAGGACAAAGGTGCCAGACCCAAAACGCGTGCCTGGCCTCAAACCTCCCTTGGTGGCCCTCGCACAGCACCATTCACACTGGGGCTGCGGGCTCGCCGAGACGAGCAAGGCCTCGACATAGCACCTTACGTCACTCTACCCTCGCCCAAAATCAGCACTCACCCTCAAAACTCCAAACGTCGAGCCCCTGCTCCCAGGCCAAAGGTGCCAGACCCAAAACGCGTGCCTGGCCTCAAACCTCCCTTGGTGGCCCTCGCACAGCCCCATTCACATTGGGGCTGCGGGCTCGCCGAGACGAGCAAGGCCTCGACATAGCACCTTACGTCACTCTACCCTCGGCCAAAATCACCATTCACTCTCAAAACTCCAAACGTCGAGCCCCTGCTCCCAGGACAAAGGTGCCAGACCCAAAACGCGTGCCTGGCCTCAAACCTCCCTTGGTGGCCCTCGCACAGCCCCATTCACATTGGGGCTGCGGGCTCGCCGAGACGAGCAAGGCCTCGACATAGCACCTTATGTCACTCTACCCTCGGCCAAAATCACCATTCACCCTCAAAACTCCAAACGTCGAGCCCCTGCTCCCAGGCCAAAGGTGCCAGACCCAAAACGCGTGCCTGGCCTCAAACCTCCCTTGGTGGCCCTCGCACAGCACCACTCACACTGGGGCTGCGGGCTCGCCGAGACGAGCAAGGCCTCGACATAGCACCTTACGTCACTCTACCCTCGGCCAAAATCACCATTCACCCTCAAAACTCCAAACGTCGAGCCCCTGCTCCCAGGCCAAAGGTGCCAGACCCAAAACGCGTGCCTGGCCTCAAACCTCCCTTGGTGGCCCTCGCACAGCCCCATTCACATTGCGGCTGCGGGCTCGCCGAGACGAACAAGGCCTCGACATAGCACCTTACGTCACTCTACCCTCGGCCAAAATCAGCACTCACCCTCAAAACTCCAAACGTCGAGCCCCTGCTCCCAGGCCAAAGGTGCCAGACCCAAAACGCGTGCCTGGCCTCAAACCTCCCTTGGTGGCCCTCGCACAGCACCATTCACATTGGGGCTGCGGGCTCGCCGAGACGAGCAAGGCCTCGACATAGCACCTTACGTCACTCTACCCTCGGCCAAAATCAGCACTCACCCTCAAAACTCCAAACGTCGAGCCCCTGCTCCCAGGACAAAGGTGCCAGACCCAAAACGCGTGCCTGGCCTCAAACCTCCCTTGGTGGCCCTCGCACAGCACCATTCACACTGGGGCTGCGGGCTCGCCGAGACGAGCAAGGCCTCGACATAGCACCTTACGTCACTCTACCCTCGGCCAAAATCAGCACTCACCCTCAAAACTCCAAACGTCGAGCCCCTGCTCCCAGGACAAAGGTGCCAGACCCAAAACGCGTGCCTGGCCTCAAACCTCCCTTGGTGGCCCTCGCACAGCCCCATTCACATTGGGGCTGCGGGCTCGCCGAGACGAGCAAGGCCTCGACATAGCACCTTACGTCACTCTACCCTCGGCCAAAATCAGCACTCACCCTCAAAACTCCAAACGTCGAGCCCCTGCTCCCAGGCCAAAGGTGCCAGACCCAAAACGCGTGCCTGGCCTCAAACCTCCCTTGGTGGCCCTCGCACAGCCCCATTCACATTGGGGCTGCGGGCTCGCCGAGACGAGCAAGGCCTCGACATAGCACCTTATGTCACTCTACCCTCGGCCAAAATCAGCACTCACCCTCAAAACTCCAAACGTCGAGCCCCTGCTCCCAGGACAAAGGTGCCAGACCCAAAACGCGTGCCTGGCCTCAAACCTCCCTTGGTGGCCCTCGCACAGCACCATTCACACTGGGGCTGCGGGCTCGCCGAGACGAGCAAGGCCTCGACATAGCACCTTACGTCACTCTACCCTCGGCCAAAATCAGCACTCACCCTCAAAACTCCAAACGTCGAGCCCCTGCTCCCAGGCCAAAGGTGCCAGACCCAAAACGCGTGCCTGGCCTCAAACCTCCCTTGGTGGCCCTCGCACAGCCCCATTCACATTGGGGCTGCGGGCTCGCCGAGACGAGCAAGGCCTCGACATAGCACCTTATGTCACTCTACCCTCGGCCAAAATCAGCACTCACCCTCAAAACTCCAAACGTCGAGCCCCTGCTCCCAGGCCAAAGGTGCCAGACCCAAAACGCGTGCCTGGCCTCAAACCTCCCTTGGTGGCCCTCGCACAGCACCACTCACACTGGGGCTGCGGGCTCGCCGAGACGAGCAAGGCCTCGACATAGCACCTTACGTCACTCTACCCTCGGCCAAAATCACCATTCACTCTCAAAACTCCAAACGTCGAGCCCCTGCTCCCAGGCCAAAGGTGCCAGACCCAAAACGCGTGCCTGGCCTCAAACCTCCCTTGGTGGCCCTCGCACAGCCCCATTCACATTGCGGCTGCGGGCTCGCCGAGACGAGCAAGGCCTCGACATAGCACCTTACGTCACTCTACCCTCGGCCAAAATCAGCACTCACCCTCAAAACTCCAAACGTCGAGCCCCTGCTCCCAGGCCAAAGGTGCCAGACCCAAAACGCGTGCCTGGCCTCAAACCTCCCTTGGTGGCCCTCGCACAGCACCATTCACATTGGGGCTGCGGGCTCGCCGAGACGAGCAAGGCCTCGACATAGCACCTTACGTCACTCTACCCTCGGCCAAAATCAGCACTCACCCTCAAAACTCCAAACGTCGAGCCCCTGCTCCCAGGACAAAGGTGCCAGACCCAAAACGCGTGCCTGGCCTCAAACCTCCCTTGGTGGCCCTCGCACAGCACCATTCACACTGGGGCTGCGGGCTCGCCGAGACGAGCAAGGCCTCGACATAGCACCTTACGTCACTCTACCCTCGGCCAAAATCAGCACTCACCCTCAAAACTCCAAACGTCGAGCCCCTGCTCCCAGGCCAAAGGTGCCAGACCCAAAACGCGTGCCTGGCCTCAAACCTCCCTTGGTGGCCCTCGCACAGCCCCATTCACATTGGGGCTGCGGGCTCGCCGAGACGAGCAAGGCCTCGACATAGCACCTTATGTCACTCTACCCTCGGCCAAAATCAGCACTCACCCTCAAAACTCCAAACGTCGAGCCCCTGCTCCCAGGCCAAAGGTGCCAGACCCAAAACGCGTGCCTGGCCTCAAACCTCCCTTGGTGGCCCTCGCACAGCACCACTCACACTGGGGCTGCGGGCTCGCCGAGACGAGCAAGGCCTCGACATAGCACCTTACGTCACTCTACCCTCGGCCAAAATCAGCATTCACCCTCAAAACTCCAAACGTCGAGCCCCTGCTCCCAGGCCAAAGGTGCCAGACCCAAAACGCGTGCCTGGCCTCAAACCTCCCTTGGTGGCCCTCGCACAGCCCCATTCACATTGGGGCTGCGGGCTCGCCGAGACGAGCAAGGCCTCGACATAGCACCTTACGTCACTCTACCCTCGGCCAAAATCACCATTCACCCTCAAAACTCCAAACGTCGAGCCCCTGCTCCCAGGCCAAAGGTGCCAGACCCAAAACGCGTGCCTGGCCTCAAACCTCCCTTGGTGGCCCTCGCACAGCCCCATTCACACTGGGGCTGCGGGCTCGCCGAGACGAGCAAGGCCTCGACATAGCACCTTACGTCACTCTACCCTCGGCCAAAATCAGCACTCACCCTCAAAACTCCAAACGTCGAGCCCCTGCTCCCAGGCCAAAGGTGCCAGACCCAAAACGCGTGCCTGGCCTCAAACCTCCCTTGGTGGCCCTCGCACAGCCCCACTCCCGGTGGCGCTGCGGGCTCCTCTTTACCACGTAGCAGTTTCCTGCCTCTCATGCTCCTCCCAACACTCCTATATCTACAGGTAAATTCTTAAATGTCAGGAGGGGAACTCATCAGACAGACTCAGGTAAAACTGCATTGGAAAAGCAACCTGGTTCAGAGTGGATTTACACTGTAAGGACAGAGACTGTTTGCTGGACAGATGTAAACATAGGACTGCATTTTCCGAACTGATGTATGAAACATTACATCATAGCAGGTTGTGTACAAGAACAGGAGAAACACTTAAAGGAAATGCGGAGGCAGCAGGGTACACAGTAGCATTGGCCGAATAGCAAAAATCTTTGGGAATCAGGACAGCCAGAAAGGGAGATGGAGGCAGAGACAAGAAAGAGGCAGGCAGCGATCTGGGGAAGCACAGCAGGGAGGGGCCCGGACGCACGACTCACTGCATCTCCTGGCTCTGACGCAAGACTTTCACTATCTCAAGGCCTCTCTGCCTCTCATTCCTTCACAGTGCTGGCTGCCCGACCCTCAGCCACCTAGGAGCAGGTGGTGGGTGCCTCGACACTCCTCTCCCACCAGGCTTCCCAGATCACATGGCTGACAGAGGCACCAAGCTCCCAGCACTATGTGCTAGTGAGGCATTTCCAGGAGGAACCCAAAAACATTTGTTCTTCCTTGGAGCCTTTTTAAACCCTAGCCCCACCCCCTCCCCATTGGTCCCACCTGGGCTGCCCAGCCCCACCACAGCTGGAGCCCGTGAAGGTTTGCTCCTCTCCCCGGACAACCACTGTGGTGGCTTGACCCTGGCTGGGGGCCAGGTGCCCACCAGAGCCGCTCTCTCACTCCCCTCATTCACCAGACAGGGGAGAAAAAGTATGACAAAAAGCTTCTGGGTCGAGATAAGGACAGGGAGAGATCACTCACTGGTGATCGTCACAAGCAAAACAGACTGAACTTAGAGAGGAAATTCATCTAATTTATTACTAAGCAAAACAGAGGAGAGGAATGAGAAACAAAATCAAATCTTAAAACACCTGCCCCCACCCCTCCCATCTTCCCAGGCTTCAACCTCCGCCCCCCCCCCCAGCGGCACAGGGGGACGGGGAATGGGGGTTAGGGTCAGTTGATCACACGTTGTTTCTGCCGCTTCTTCCTCCTCAGGGGGAGGACTCCTCTCATCGTTCCCCTGCTCCAGCATGGAGGAGTCCCTCTCATGGGGTGCAGACCTTCAGGAGCAGACTGCTCCAGTGTGGGTCCCCCACGGGGTCACAAGTCCTGCCAGCAAACCTGCTCTGGCGTGGGCTCCTCTCTCCACAGGTCCACAGCTCCTGCCAGGAGCTTGCTCCAGTGTGGGCTTCCCACAGTCCACAGCCTCCTTCAGGTGCCTCCACCTGCTCTGGTGTGGGGTCCTCCATGGGTTGCAGGTGGAATCTCTACACCCCCTCATCCTTCCTCCATGGGCTGCAGGGGGACAGCCTGCTTCACCATGGCCTTCACCACGGGCTGCAGGGGGATCTCTGCTCTGGTGTCTGGAGCACCTCCTCCCCCTCCTTCTGCACTGGCCTTGGTGTCTGAAAAGTTTCTTAAGTCTTCTCCCTCCTCTCTCCGGCTGCAAAAGCTCCCTTTCTAACTGTTTTTTTTCCTTCTTAACTATGGTATCACAGAGGCGCTGATTGGCTTGGCCTTGGCCAGCGGCGGGTCCGTCTTGGAGCCGGCTGGCATTGGCTCTGTCAGACACAGGGGAAGCTTCTGGCAGCTTCTCACAGAAGCCACCCCTGTAGCCCCCCCGGCTCCCAAAACCCTGCCACGCAAACCCAACACAACCACACACACAGACCATCCTGAAGCCATGCCGCCCCTTCCCAACTTGCCTCTTTTACGCTGAGCATAACATCATAATGGTATGGAATACCCGCTTTGGCTAGTTTGGGTCACCTGTCCTGGCTGTGTCCTGTCCTGGCTTCCAGTGAAAATTAACTCTTATCCTAGCTGAAACCAGCCGTTATCTACCCCTTATTCTATACCATCTATGTCACGCCCAGTCCCTACACTTCCAATTAATCACCGGCGCTTTCCCTGTTGTTACATATATATATACACACACACACACACATGTATATGTACATACACACAGAGACACAGATATCATTCCCGTAGCCTACAGGCCATCCCTCTACAATGTCTGTTGAGTTCGTTTAGTCTGTGACGTCAGGCTCCATCTCTCACAACCGTCCCTCAGGGCAGGAGTGATGGCGCGCGCCGGTGGGTGGTTGCGGCTGGCGTAGCCGGCACGGTCCGTGCGTTAAAGGCGTCGAGCTGGGAGGAAGCTGCCGGCCGCCGGTTTACCGAAGCCGGTTCTGGTTCCGTCGTTGCGGCGCTTCGCTCGGTTTCATCAAAGCTTCTCCATGCCTGACCCTAGGTCTCCGGCAGCGGAGTCTCAGGTGTTGGATTTTATAAACGGCAACTCTTTTACCACAACTTTGTGTGTCACAGCGTCAGGACGAGGAGCGCAGCAGCCCTCCGCCGCCCCTCCGCCGCCGTCCCAACGCCTTGGGCCCATTGCCACAGGCCAACATGGTGGACAGGCCGCCCGGCCTGAGGACTACAGCTCCCGGCGTGCCCCGCGGCACGCAGAACTACAGCTCCCGGCGTGCCCCGCGGCACGCAGAACTACAGCTCCCGGCGTGCCCCGCGCGACCCCACCCGCAGCACCCCGGAGGACTACGATTCCCGGCATGCCCCGGCCTAGCGGGACTCCAGCTCTCCTCACAGGGTCTGGTGTCGTGTCGTCCCCTCCCCCGGGTCCCCTCAGCCCCCACCGCCCCCCTCCGGGGCCGCCGCGGCCATGACAGACCCAGCGATAGCGGCGCCCCCCTCTCCGAGCGGGAGGGAAGATGGCGGCCACGACCGGAAGCGGCCATGCCTTCTTCTTCCGCCTCGCTACGCGCCGGAATGGCGAGAGTGGGCGTGCCGGCACATTCCGGACTCTCTGATTGGGCGTTGGCGCCCAGGCGTAGGCGGGACTTCCCTTTCCGGGCTTCCGGTTAGAGGCGGGGGCGGTGGTGGCGGTGAGAGGGGCGAGGCCGCGGCAGGGGCGGTCCGGGGGGGTCCCGGGGTCCCCATCGCCGCTCTCTGTGCCCCCCCCCCCCCCAGGCCACCATGAGCCTGCAGTGGACGGCGGTCGCCACTTTCCTTTACGCCGAGGTCTTCCTCGTCCTCCTGCTCTGCGTCCCCTTCGTCTCGGCTGCCAGGTTGGGGGGCGGGGGGGGGCCCTGGGGGGCTGAGGGGGATCCTGGGGGTGGGAGATGGGTCCTGGGGAGCTGAGGGTCCTGAAGGGGTGTCCTGGGGGTGGGGGGGCCTAAGGGAGAGAGAGGGGGCCTGGGGCTGAGGAGGGGTCCCGGGGGGTGGGGGGAGGCCTGAGAGGGTGTCCTAGGGGTGGGAGAGGGGGCCTGGGGCTGAGGGGGGGGTCCCTGGGGGGCTGAGGGTCCTGAAGGGGTGTCCTGGGGGTAGGGGGGGTGTCCTGAGGGAGAGAGAGGGGGCCTGGGGCTGAGGAGGGGGCCAGGGGTGGGGGAGGCCTGAGGGGGTGTCCTGGGGGTTGGAGGTCCCAGGGGGGTGGGAGAGGGGGGGACCTGGGGGTTGGTTCCCACCTCCCGTCCACGTCCTCCGTTCCCCCAGATGGCAGAAGATCTTCAAGTCGCGGCTGGTGGGCCTGGCCGTGGCCTACGGCAACACCGTCTTCGTCGTCCTCATCGTCATCCTCGTGCTCCTGCTCTTTGGTGGGTGCTGGCACCACCCCCGCCCCCGGAGGGGGGTCTCGGGGTGGGGAAGCCGGGCTGCCCGCCCCCCCCCTTTCTCCCCCCCCCCCCCCCCAGTGACACCTCCTTCCCCCAGACGCGCTGCGGGAGACCCGCAAGTACGACGTGACGGAGCGGGTGGCCCTGCAGAGCAGCCCCGGCGCCCTCGAGCATTTCCACATGAAGCTTTTCCGGGCCCAGCGCAACCTCTACCTGGCCGGCTTTGCCCTCCTGCTCTCCTTGTCAGTGGTTTGGGGTTTGGTTGGGGTTTTTTTTTTTGGGGGGGGGGGGAGGAGGGTGCAGACACCTAAAGGGGGGAGCGGTCGCGGGGCCCGGCTCACCGTTCTTCCCGCAGCCTCCTGCGCCGCCTGGTCACCCTCATCTCGCAGCAGGCCGTGCTGGGCGCCTCCAGCGAGGCTTTTCGCAAACAGGCGGAAGGCGCCAGCCAGGCCGCCCGCCGCTACATGGAGGACAACGACGCCTTGCGGAAGGTATCGGGGGATGGGAAGAAGGGGGCACCCCCCACTCCCCCACCCCCCCAAGGCGCCTCAGGCCCTGACGTGCCCCCACCCCCGGCGTGCGCGTTCCCAGCAGCTGCAGGAGACGGGGGGCGACGGGGACGGCGCGTCCCCCTCGCGCGACGAGAACAAGACCCTCAAGGCCAAGGTGGAGAAGCTGAAAGAGGAGCTGGCGGCCAGCAAGCGCAGTACGGGGGGCAGGGATGGGGTGGAGGGGGGGCATGGGGGGGGGGTGGGTTTTGGGGTGACCCTGACACACGCAAACCCCCCCCCCCCCCCCTTGCAGCTCTGGAGAAGGCGGAGAACGAGGTGCAGGCCATGCGGCGCCAGGCCGAGGGGCTGACGCGGGAGTACGACCGGCTGCTGGACCAGCACGCCCGCCTGCAGGTACGGGGAGAAGGGGGGGTGATTGGGGTCCTGTACCCCCCGCACCCCCTAACGTACCCGCACGCGCCTTCCCGCCCCCCCCCAGGCAGCCCACGACGGCCCCCGGGACAAGAAGGAGGAGTGACGGAGGAGGCCACAGCCCTGCCCACCCCCAGCCAGAGTGGGGGGGCAGCAGGACGCGGCCACCTCCCCCCCACACACATTTGGGGACCCCCTGCTCTGTGGCAGCACTCTGGGGGGGTGGGGGCCGAGTCCCATTTTTGGCGGGGGGGAGAAGACTGAGCCCCCGCTTTGCCCCTTCCAGGGCAATGCCGCCTCCCCCCCCCCCCAGCTTCCGCTTCAATAAACGCGTGGGATCAGGCCGGGCTCGTCTCCGTCCCCCCCCTGCCCCCCAGGGTGCCCCCCCCCCCCCCCCCACCCACTTCCAGAGACCACGGAGGCTCCACCACCTTTTATTGGCACCATGCGCGGGAGCTGGGAGCACGGAGGGGGGCGGCTGGTCCGTCCGTCCGTCCGTCCTTCCGCCGGCACCCCAACGGGGCCGTGGGGCCGGGCGCGCCGTGGGGCAGGGCAGTGCGGTTGTCGATCCGTGGGGGTGCCCCACGTGTTATGGGGTGGGGTGCAGGGTGCGGGCCTGACCCCGCAGCACTTCAAACTCCCTCTGCACGAAATCCGTCAGCGCCTTCCGCATTTCCACCTGGGGGGGCGGGGGGGCGCAGAGCCGTGGGGCCGGGGCCAGGGAACGTGGGCCCCACAGAGCCGTGGGGCAGAGCCGTGGGGCAGAGCCCCCCCACACACACACACACTCACCGTTGACGTGCCCTCGGCCCGCAGCCGCTCCAGGAGAGGCCGGACGCTGAACGGTCGCCCCACGACCACAGTGATCCGCTGCGGGACAGCGTCAGTACCCCACAGCGCGCCCCACAGCGCGCCCCACAGCCCGCCCCACAGCTCCACTCACCTGCCCCACGCGGGGCACGTACGGGGGGGCGTTGGGCAGGACGTCGTTCATGCCTGGCGGGGGGGGTCAGCGGGCGCCTGCGCAGCCTAACAGTGGGAAAGGCCCCGCCGCGGGACCCCCGCCCTCCCGACGCACCCCCCCCCGCATCCCCCATCCCACGCCCCCCCAAATCTCCTGCTGCCCCCCCCAAACCTCCTGCTGCCCCCCCCCCCCCCAAACCCCGCTCACCCCCGTGCCAGAGGGGCAGGATGACGGGGTCGAGGCGGCACTCGGCCAGGAGACGCCCGATGCCTGCGGAGGGGGGGGAACAAGGTGGCTGGTTTGGGGGGGGGGGCTGGGTGGCCCTTGGGGGGGGCAGTGAAGGGCGGGGACAGTTGGGAAATGGGGGGGGCAGTTGGGGGGCTCACCCCACTTGAAGCGCACGAATTCCTGCCCCATGTTCACTTTGCCTGTGGGGACACGGGGATGTGGGGGGGGGGGAAGCACAGGAGACCCCCCAAGGGTCTGTGCATCCCGTCCCCCCCATCTGGAAAAGAAAGCAGAATGCTCCCCCAGCCTCCCAGTTCCTCCCAGTGCCACCAGTTCCTCCCAGTGCCCTCGTTAAACACACCTCCCCCAGCCCCGGTCCCTGCGGAGCCCCCCCCAGTTCTCCCAGTACCCTCGGGGAAGACGTGCACCCAGTCCCCCTGGTTGAGCTTCTCCAGGATGAAATCCATCCCTCGCTGGTACACGCCGTCCCCTGGGGACACCAGTTCAGCGTGCTGGGATCCCTCCAGTACGGACTGGGACCGGCCCCAGTACAAACTGGGACGTCCCCAGCGAGGGACGGGGATCCCGCTCACCCCGGCAGACGGGGACGCAGCGGCCCAGGCTGAAGAAACGCGAGTGCAGCTCCCGGGTGAAGCAAATGTCGGCGGCTGTGGGGGTCCTGGGGGGGGGGGGGGGGGGGGGGGGGGGGGGCGGGTGGGAGGGGGGGTGAGCAGGGAGGGGGCTCCCCAGGACCCCCCCGAACCCCCCCCGCCCCCCCCCTCACCACCGCATCTTGTGCAGGCTCCAGACGTGCCGCAGCTTCAGGGAACCTGGGCGAGGGAAGCAGCGGGGGTCACGGGAGCACCCCCAGACTGGCCAGGGACCCACAGGGACCCCCCCCAGCACCCCCACACACCCTGCCCACCCCCCAGCACCCTTGGGACCCCCCGGGGACCCCCCTGCGCCCTTGGGACCCCCCTCCCCCCCCCCCAGAATCATTGGGACACCCTGGGGACCCTCCTGCACCCTCACCCCCCCCCAGCACCCTTGGGGACCCTCCTGCACCCTACCCCCCACCCCAGCACCCTTGGGGACCCTCCCGCACCCTTGGGACCCCCTTCCCCCCCCAGAATCATTGGGACACCCTGGGGACCCTCCTGCACCCTCGCCCCCCCCCAGCACCCCCACACACCCTGCCCCCCCCCCCCAGCACCCTTGGGACCCCCTGGGGACACTGCACCCCCCCCCCGCACCCTTGGGACCCCCCTGCACCCTTCCCCCCCCACCCCAGCACCCTTGGGGACCCTCCCGCACCCTTGGGACCCCCTCCCCCCCCCCCCAGAATCGTTGGGACCCCCTGGGGACCCTCCCGCACCCTGGTCCCCCCCAGCACCCTTGGGCCCCCTTGGGACCCCCCGGGGACCCCCCCAGCACCCAGCCCCACCCCAGAGGTGGGGGTCATCCATGCAGGACTGGTGGTTGGAGAGGGTGAGGAGGGGGGTGCGGGGCCCCCGGCGCTCCACCAGTTCGTGCAGCACCTCGGCGTTGTGCACCCGCAGCCGGTTCAGGTACCCTGGGGCGGGGAGGGGAGACACGGGGCTGGAGCCAAGGAGAGCCGCCCCGTGTCCCGTCCCGTTCCCCGCGCCCCCCCGGCAGGCACTCACGGGTCCAGACGCAGCTGTAGGTGCCCACCAGGCCGGTGACCAGGCGGCTGGCCAGGGCCCAGGGCAGCGGCGGCCCCGCGGGGAAAGGCCACCTCACCTCCAGCGGCATGCTGCCATCGCGGATAGCCCGGGACGGCGCCTGGGGAACGGGGTGGAGACGGTGGGGATGGGGGGGGGGTGTCCCTGAGGGCCGGGGCGGCCCCGGAGCTCCCCCCCCTCCCCGGCCCCGCCGCTGCCCCGGAGCCCCCGGCAGTCACACACCCCCCCCACAGCCGCCTTCTGCCGTAAAGAGCGCCGGCCGCCCCGCCGAGCGTCGCAAAGGTCGCGCAGCAAAAGCGTCCCTCTGCCGTCAAGCGAGACGTCCCCAGCTCGCCCGTCCACCCACTAGCACTAACCGAAGGAAGGCTGCCGTCAAGCGCAGCGTCAGGTCGTAAACGCGGCGGGCGGGAGGACCCAGGGCAGGCGAGCGGCGCCGGGCAGAACGGCCGGGAACTAGGGAGAGCTAGGAAGACGGGCGCACCATAGAGGAGCGGCCCCGCCCCGCCCCCTTTGCGGACGCTGCCAATCCCCGCGCGGGCCCCGCCCACCGCCGCCGCGCGCGCCGTCACCAGGGCGACGCCCGGCGCCATTTTGACGTGAGGAGGCGGCCGCCATTTCGGAGGGGCGGGGAGCGCGCCCGGCCCCGGCCCCCCCCGGCCGCCCCGCCCCGGCCCGGCCCTGCCCGGCCCTGCGGGGGACCCGGCGGCCGCGGGACACGGAGACGGAGCGGGACGGGCAGGTACCGCCGCCCGGGTCCCTGCAGGGACACCACCACCACCCCCCCCCCCCCCCGCCGCCGGGCCCGCCCCCGCCCCGCCCCGCCCGGCTGACAGCGGCCCCCGGGCCCAGGCTCACCCCGCTCCCCCCTCCCGCCCCGCTCTCCCCGCAGGGCCCCCCCGGGGCGGCCGCCGCCGCCATGGCCGCCGTCTGGCAGCAGGTGCTCGCCGTGGATGCCAGGTGAGCCCGGGGGTCCCGACGCCTGAGCCCTTCGCGGGAGGGGGCTGGAGAGGAGGGGGGGGCCTGGTCCCATGGGGAGGGGGACACACACGACACAACCCGGGCACCCGGGTCCCTGTCAGGAAGGACACCCTGGTACCTGGGTGCCTTTTGTGGGGGGGATCCCTATACCTGGGTGCCTGTCAGGGAGGACACCCTGGTACCTGGGTGCCTTTTGTGGGGGGAATCCTGATATCTAGTCCCTTTTTGGGGGGGATCCTGCTACCTGGGTGCCTTTGGGGGGGGGATCCTGCTACCTGGGCCCCTGACACATGCGTACATCTACCCCCCCCCCCCAGTGCCACCTGCCTCCCCCCTCTCCCCCCCCCCGTAGCATGACGTGCCAGCTGCCACAGGCATGAGAGCCCCCCCCACCCCCCGCTGCCATGTCCCCAGGTACGCGGCCTACCGCACACCCCGCTGGCCCCAGTTCCGGACGCAGTACGTGCGGCGCCGCAGCCAGCTGCTGCGGGAGCAAGCGCAGGGGGGGGCACTGGAGGGGGGCACCCGGCGCTGGTACCTGCGGGTGCGCACCCGTCTGCTGGCCCAGCGTTACGGGGCCCTCTCTGAGCAGAGCAGCTGCCGTGCCCACAGCAGCAGCGCTCTCCGCGCCAGCCGCACCACCCTCGACCGCATGGAGGTATGGCCACGGGAGGGGCAGGGGCTGCGAGCCCTTCCCGGGAAGTGGGGGGACACCCGTGGGGTCATGGCACCCCTCCTGGGGGTGCTGTGGGGTCTCAGCACCCATTCACAGGGCTGCAGCGCATGTTTCGGGGCGGGGGGGGGGCATGCAGTGGGGTCCCAGCACCTGGTTTGGGGGATTGTGGGGTCCCAGCACCCCTCTGGGATCCCCACTGGGTGCGGGGGCCCTCACAGCCACGTCCTTCCCCCAGGACTTCGAGGAGGACCCGCGGGTGGCCCGGGGACACCGGCGCTCCCTGAGCCGCGGCTCCCACCCCGGGGTGCCCCGTGGGGCCCCCGACGAGCGGTGAGCACACCTGGGTCCCCTGGGGTCAGCGGGTGCTGGGGGGGGACGGGCAGTTAGGGTGCTGACACCCAAACACCCGGGTCTGTCCACAGCCCCCCTGGGGTGGTGCCGACGCCGTTGGCAGAGGCGAGCCGCGCCATGGCCGGTGACACGACGCTGAGCGAGAACTACGCCTTCGCCGGCGTCTACCACGTCTTTGACCAGCACACCGACAGCGCGGGTAACCGGGGAGGGGGTGGGGGCCGGGGGGGCGGGTTCCCCTCGCGGCAGCCGGCACTGACGGGCGCCTGTGGCCGGGCAGTGCCGAAGGTGCAGTTCGCGCACGACGACCGGCACCTGCTGGCCTGCTGCTCGCTGGACGGCACCATCTCGGTGTGCCGGCTGGCGCCGGGGCCGCCGGCGGTGCTGAGGGTGCTGCGGGGCCACGGGGGCGGCGTGGCCGACTTCGCCTGGTCCCTCTCCAACGACGTCCTGGTGTCGGCCTCCCTGGACGGCACCCTGCGGCTCTGGGCGCCTGCCGACGGGCGCTGCATCCGCCGCGTGCCCGACCCCGACGGCGCCGCCCTGCTCTGCTGCGCCTTCCAGCCGCTCAACAACAACCTCACCGTGGTCAGTGGCGCCCCGGGACCCCCCTGCACGTCCCCGTCCCCCCCACGTCCCCTGGGGCATCCTGGGTCCCCCCCTTCTTGTCCTGGCCACCTCACTGTGCTCACTGAACCCCCGTACGTACCCCTATGGCCCCCCCAGACCCCTCTGCGACCCCCTATGGCTCCCCAGGACCCCCCTGCAGCCCCCCCACGCCCCTCTATGGCCCCCTCCAGGCCCCTCGCAGCCCCCACGACCCCCCCCCAGGATCCCCCCCCCAGCCCCCTCTGTGCCCCAGCACCCCATCCTACACGTGTCCCTTGGGCTCGGTCCCCCATGAGCACCTGGAGGGGCAGGTTGGGGGGGGGGGGGGCGCATCCCCCCCCCCCAGGGGCCGTCCCACCCCCCCCGCTGCCCCACAGGTGGGCAGTGCCCGGCACATGGTGCGCGTGGTGAACATCTCGACGGGGAAGGCGGCGCGGGGCGGCGCAGGGCGACTGCCCGGGCGGGTGCTGGCGCTCTGCTTCGACGCCCCCGGCCGCGTTCTCTGGGCCGGCGACGACCGCGGCTCCGTCTCCTCCTTCCTCTGCGACCCCGGCACCGGTACGGGGGCAGGATGGGGGGGGGGGGGGGGGGGTGCTGTGCAGCTGCGCGTGGTGCTGACACCCCCCCCCTCCTTGTCCCCCCCCAGGGCGGCTGACGAAGGCGTCGCGTGTGGTGGTGCAGGCGGGCGGCTCCATCACCTCGCTGTCGGCGCGGGCCTGGGCGAGCCGCGAGGCCCCCGACCCGTCCCTGCTGGTCAACGCCTGCCCCGACCGCCTGCTGCTCTTCCGGTGCAGTGGGGGGGTCCGCGGGGAGACGGGGGGGGTGTGGGGGTGGCCGCAGCGCTCTCACCCCACCCACCCCCCCTTCTGTCCCCCCAGGGTGGTGGAGGAGGAGGGCTCGGGGGCGCCGGGGCTGCGGCTGCGGCGCAGCTTCCCCACGCGGCACCGGGAACAGCCCCTGCGCAGCTGCTTCTGCCCCCTCATGTCCTTCCGGCAGGGCGCCTGCGTCGGTACGTGGGGCTGCAGGGGGCATCTGCCTGGAGGAGGGGGGCAGCGGGGCGCACAGCGTCGTGTGTGTCCCCCCCCCCAACCCTCCCCAGCGCCCCTCTCCCTGTCCCCGCAGTGACGGGCAGCGAGGACGCCTGCGTGCACTTCTTCGACGTGGGGCGCACGGCGCGGGCCACCGTCAACACGCTGCAGGGCCACGGCGGGGCCGTGCTGGCCGTCGCCTTCAACTGCGACGAGAGCCTGCTGGCCTCCAGCGACGCCGCCGGCACCGTCATCGTCTGGCGCCGCCAGCACGCCTGACGTCCCCCCCACCGCCCGCTCCCCCCGCGCCCCTGCCCGCCCCCGTGTGTGTGTGTGTCCATCCCCCCCTCCGGCACCGCACGGAACCCCCGCTGCGTTCAACAAGCGTGTTTGCACCCGGCGCCGCGTGGCTCAGAAGAGGTATTTGCGGCAGGCGGCGGCCCCGCACTTGCACTCGATACGGCCCCGGGCCCGGGGGGAGCCCCCCAGGCCCCCCCCCGCCAGCCCGAAGTTGGAGTCCATGCGGGTGCTCTCGGCGTCCACCGGGTCCACTGGGAGGGAGGGGGAAAACGGGGAGGGGGGTGAGGGGATGCCGGCGCCCCGCCGTCCCCGCTGCACTGGGATGGGGGGGGGGGGGGGGGAGCGGTACCGTGCATGTTGTAGTCGAAGGTGAGCTCCTCGCCGGCGCGGATGGGGCGGGTGGCGAAGAGGGCGATGCGCGGCAGCCGCTCGTCCAGGTTCTCGATGAAGACGTTGTAGACCTGCAGGTTGGGGTCGCACTGCAGGGGGGGGGGGGTGGGTGGGGGTGTGGGTGGCTGTGGGGTGTGGCCCCGGCAAGCCCCGCCCCCTCACACCAGCCCAAAAGTCGGTGTTGTTCCCACAGTGGGCGGTGCTGCAGGGCACCCCCCCCCGCCTGAAGCCCCGCCCACACCCCCATTGATGGCTGTTCCCAGGCCCCGCCCACTCATCGCCACTGAGACCCCCGTGTATCCCACGGTGGGCGGGGCCCCAGCAGGCCCCGCCCCCCCGGGCCCCACCCACTCACGCTGTGGTTGACGAAGTGGGAGATGTTGCCGTAGTGGGCAGCGTCCACGGTGTACACGTCCTCCACGTAGTCCAGGTCGAAGAGGTAAGTGGCTCCCTGGCGGTCATACACTTGCCCCCGGCGCTCTGCCTCCTCCGACGTGATGATCTGAGGGCAGGGCCGCGCCGTGACGCCCCCGCATCGTCACGCCCCCGCGTCATCACGCCCCCGCGTCATCACGCCCCCGCGTCATCACGCCGAGTTCTCACCTCGCCCACGTACTCCATGACGAAGCTGTTCTTGCGGATCCGCTCGAGGGTGCGGACGCCCCAGCCGCGGCCATTGCCGGTACGGAAGATGCAGAGGTCATAGCGGATGCCCTTCTGCACCACGCGGTTGGGGCAGTCGGCGCCGCAGCGGCACCGCGAGTTGCACTCGTAGATGGGCAGCCCCGCTCGGATGCGCACCTGCCCCGCCTCGTTGTAGGCGAACTTGTTGCGGGAGGCCCCGGGGCAGCAGCCGCCCGCCGCCTCCGCCAGGCAGTCGCGGCACTCGCAGCCCACCGCCACCGGCGTCAGGCTGATGCCGGCCCCCACCTTGTACTCGTTGATGTAGACGAAGTCCCGGGGGGGCCCGTGCAAGTCCACCTCGTTCTCCACGGCGATGCGGCCCCGGTGGCTGCGGGTGCTGTTGAGGAGCCGCTCCCAGCACCGCAGGGCCCGGCGCTGCTCCGCCTTCTGCACCAGGTAGGAGGCGGCGCGGGCAGGCAGCCCCCGCGGGCCGGGGCGCACCGGCCCCCCCGGGGCACGGGCCAGGTCCTGGTGCAGCTGCTTCAGCAGCCCGCGGCACCGCAGGTTCTTGCGGGGCTCCCAGGTGTTGGCAGCCTCGGGGTACCCCCGCCACTTCACCAGGTAGTACTCCTCGTCCTGCGGGGCGGGGGGAACAGGCAGCAGGGCGCTGGGGCGGGGGGGGGCTCCCTGGGTCAGGGGGAGCACCCAGGGGGTCTCCTGGGGCTGGGGGGGGGGGGGAGGGAAACCCCCGGCGTCCGGGGGGCTTCAGGGGAAGCCCGGGGTGACGGGGAACCTCGTGGAGTCTCACAAGGCTGGGGGGAGCCGGCGATGTTAAAGGGTCACCCCGGGCGACACGCAGGGCCCGTGAGGGGCCTCACACGGATCCCCCGCTCCCCGGGGCCGCCCCCCCCGCACTCACCCGCACACGCTTGTAGTCGCAGAGGTACTCCACCTCGAAGTCCCCCAGGTTGCGGCGGGTGACGCCCAGCGCCCGGCACCGCACCCGCTCCAGCCGGCACAGGTCCTGCAGCCGCGACCACGACGACTTGCAGCAGACGGAGCAGCCTGGGGCGGGCGGGCGGGCGGGCGGGCGGGGGGGGCGGTGTGAGGATACCGGCGGCGGGGAACCGGAGCCTCCCGGGGAACCGGACCCTGCCCAGCACCGATCCCGCTCCCCGGCACCGGACACCACACACACCCACCCCCCCCCCCCCCTCCAGCGCCCAGGGCCCCGGTCCGGACCCCCCCACCACCCCCCCCCCACCGGCGTTGCCGCCGCCAACGGTCGCCGCGCGCCCCCTCAGAAAAGAGCGGGAAGCGGCGCGCGCTGCCCGCGGCCGTTAAACCGCCCCCGCCGCAGCGGCTCCTGCCGCCCCGCGCGCCCCCGCTCGCGCGCACCTTTTAAATTTTCCGCCATTTTCTGCTGCCTAATTTTTTTTTTTTTTTCCCCCCTCTCTTCCTTTTCCTCTTTTTTTTTTTTTTTTTTTTTTTTAACTTCTTCTTCTTCACTTCCGCCCGGCGGGCAGCGCGCGGCGTGGGGCGGAGCCTCCTCTCCCTCCCTCCCCACCCACTCTTTCCTCCCATTGGTCAACGGCGCCACCTCATTTGCATGTTCCCGGCAGCCCCCGCGCGCGCGGGGCGTTTGACCCGAAAACCGCTTTTTTCCACTCATTTCTCCACCGGCCCCGGCTCGGGCTGCGGGAGCCGCCCCCGCCCAACCAACCCTCCCCGGATTCCTCCCTTAAGCGCTCGTTAGCCATTAAAGCGGTAATTAATTAACCAGCGCGGCCGTTCACGTGTCTCGTGGGCTTTATTTGCGTGGGGCGGGGATGGGGAGGGGGGGGGCTGGGCAGGGGGGACCCCCCCACATTTTGGGGGGAGGGACACGGGGCTGGGGGGGGGCTCAGTCGTCCCACTCGTCGTCCTCGTCTTCCTCCTCGCCGTCCTCGGCCTCGTCTGCGGGAAAAGGGGGGGGGGTCAGGGGGGAGGGCACGGGTGGGGGGGTGCCCCCCCCCCAATTTCCCCCCCCCGCCGTGGGGTCGCTCACCCGAGGAGTGGATGACTCTGCTGCGCTTCTGCATGACGTCCATCAGGGCCCCCACCAGCCCCCCCGCGCTGGGGCCGCCGCCGCCGCCGCTGCCGCCGCCCTCGGGGAGCTCGGGGGTCTGGGGGGGGGGAGGAGGAGGAGGAGGGGGGAATGGGGGGGGGGGGTCAGGGCTGCCCCACGGCAGGGACCCCCCGGCCGCCCCCCCCCGGCCCCCACTGACCTTGTTGAGGGTCACGCCCTGGCGGATCTGGTCCAGCAGAGCCCCCCGGCCCGTGGGGGGGGCGGCGGGGCCGGGGCCGGGGCCGGGGGGGGGCGGTGGCGGGGGGGGCGGGGGGGGAGGAGGCGGGGCCGCCAGGGCCCCCGGGGGGGCGTGGCCACGGGCCGGGGGCGGGGCGATGGGGCGGGAGGGCGGGGCCGCGGGGGGGCCGCTGCGGGGAGGGGGCGGGGGCCCCCCCGGGGGTGGGGGCAGCGGCCCCGAGCGGCTGCGGGGGGGTCCGGCGGCGAGGGGGGGCGGCGGTGGGGGGGGGGGTGCCCCCCCGGCCCGGCGGAGGAGGAGGGGGGGGACCTGTGGGGAGTGGGGGGGAGAGAAGTGTTAATTAGTGCCTTAATGAGCGCCCCGCCCCCAGAGACCTGGGGGGGGGGGTGACGGGGCTGTATGGACCCTATAACGGGGGGGGGCTGTATGGATCCTATAATGGGGGGGGGCTGTATGGACCCTATAACGGGGGGGGGGCTGTATGGACCCTATAACGGGGGGGGGGCTGTATGGATCCTATAATGGAGCAGGCTGCTGCAGGAGCACAGGGCCCTTTAAATTCCAGGGGGGGACACACACGGACATATGGATGCTATAGCATCCAGGCAGGGCTGGGTGGAAAAGGTCCGCGTGGCCCCGCGTGCCTCCTTGGGGGGGGGGGTGTTGGTGGCACCTATAGGTGCCCATGGGGGGCGGGGGGCTCACCCTGCCGGCGCATCTCCTCCCGCACGGCCTGCAGCCCACCCTGGCCCTGGATGAAGTCGTGGATGAGGCGGGAGGTCTCGGCGTCAGCCAGCTGCGCCTCGCTGATGCCGGCTTGGGCGAAGAGCTCCCGCAGGGCAGGGTCCAATGCCGCCACCTGTGCGTCCCACAGCGTCACCCCATGGCGTCGCCCCACGGCATCGCCCCACGCCGAAGGGGTGAGCGGGCGGGGGGGACACGTAGGGGCCACCTACATCGAAGCCGTTGTTGGGGTCCCAGCCAATGTGACTGACGTGCCTGGGGGAGGGGGGGGATGGTGAGGGGCCGCCCGGGCGCCTGCCCCACGGATGGACCCATCTGTGCCCCCTGACACATGGAGGGGTCCGTTCCGCCCCCCCCCAAGACCCACTTGAAGCCGGAGGGGGCCCCGATGTCAGCCTTGGAGATCTTCTTGCGGCCCTTCTTCTGCTCCCCGGCTGTGGGGCTCGCCGTGGGTCCCGCCGTGGGTCCCGCCGTGGGTCCCGTGGGGCTGGGCAGCCCCCGGTAGCGGGACACCGTGATGTCAGGGTTGGCGATGGGCACCGCCGGGAGCGAGGGAGCTGCGAGGGGCAAGGTCTGGCTCAGAACCTCTCCGTGGGGCCCGTGGGACCCCCGCTATGGGGCAAGCACTCACCGCTGCCGTCGACGGGGGCGACGGGGGGCCGGGGCAAACTCCCGCGGCGCTCTGCGGGGAGACACGGGGCGTCGGTGCCGCACCCCACGGCATCCCCTCGTGTACCCCCCCCCCAACCTCCGCCCCCCGAAACCCCCCCGACGGGGGAACTCACCATCACCGGGGGGCGGAGGGGGCGGGAGCTGGCGCTTCTCTAGGGGAGAGAGGGGGTGAGCGGGGGGGGTGGGGGGCCACCCCCGTACTTGGGGGTGGGGGGGGGGGGGTGTCTGGGCTCTCACCCGCCCGTTGCTGCCGCCGGCGCAGCCGCTCCTGGACGAGCCCCTCGAAGGCGGCCGCCTCCCCCTCGTCCGCGAAGTTCAGCCCCGCCCGGCCCTCCTGCGCAGCCAATCAGCGGCCGGCCTCGCAGGCAGGACCCGCCCACAGGTGGCCTGCCCCGCCCATGGGCAGCAAGCCCCGCCCACGGGCCCTAGCCCCGCCCACACACCATTGGCCCCGCCCACACATCCCGGGCCCCGCCCACACATCCCGGGCCCCGCCCACACACCCCCCGGGCCCTGCCCACACACCCCCCCGGGCCCCGCCCACACACCCCCGGGCCCCGCCCACACACCCCCGGGCCCCGCCCACACCTCCCGGGCCCCGCCCACACCTCCCGGGCCCCGCCCACACACGCCTGGTCCCGGCCCCGCCCACACACCCCCGGGCCCCGCCCACACACCCCCGGGCCCCGCCCACACACCCCCGGGCCCCGCCCACACACCCCCGGGCCCCGCCCACACACCCCCGGGCCCCGCCCACTCACGTGGGAGGTGAAGGTGTGGAAGAAGGGCGTGGCCGAGGCGTAGCCCAGCTCCCCGTGCAGCTCCTGCTCCCACCACAGGCTGCCGGCCTGCGCCACCGCACCCGCCCCGCGGGGACACCCGACCCGGAGGGATCAGCAGGGACCCCCCCGGACCCCCCACCAACCCTGCGACCCCCCGGGACCCCTCAGGACCCCCCAGGACCCCCCAGGGCTCCCCTTAGGACCCCAGGACCCTCAGGACCCCTCAGCACCCCCTGAACCCTGGGACCCTCAGGACCCCCCAGGACCCTCAGGACCCCTCAGGACCCTGGGACCCCCCAGGACCCCCCGAACCCTGGGAACCCCCAGGACCCTCAGGACCCCCCGAACCCTGGGACCCCCCAGGACCCCCTGACCCCAGGGCTCCCCTCAGGACCCCCCAACCCCGGGACCCCCCAAGCCTCCCTTTAGGACCCTGGGACCCCCCAGAACCCCCCAAGCCCCGGAGCCCCTGGGACCCCCCAGCACCCCCCAGGACCCCCCAACCCTGGGACCCCCCAGGCCCCCCCGGGCCCCCCCTTTCCCCACTCACGGCCAGGCAGTAGAGGCGGATGAAGTAGGAGCGGCGGTGGCTGTCCCGCACCAGGCAGGCGACGCCGCACCCCCGCTTGGCCCAGGCCCCCCCGGAGCCCCCCGGCTCCGCCACCACCAGCTGCACCACCGCCGTCGCCACCGTCTGCGGGGACACCGTGGGCACGGTCCCTCCCAAGCCCCCCCCAAACCACCCCACGGCCCCCCTCGAGCTCCCCACGGGGCCCTCCCAGGAGCCCCGGTGCCCCACATCCCCTTCCCGGGACCCCCAAGGGCTCCCCAAATCCCCCTCGGGGACCCCCGGTTCCCTCCGGCCCCCCACAAGCCCCCCCTCAGGACCCCATGGGCCCCCCTCCCTGGACCCCTCCAGCCCCCCCCGGGCCCGTAAGAGCCCCCCGGGCCCCTCACCACACATTTCCGGCCCAGGAGCTCGAAGAGCTGCAGGTTTTCCTGCTGCTGCAGCAGCCTCGAGGGAACGTTGTCGGCCCCTGGGGCCCCCCCCCGACTCCCCCGGCTCATCCCTTGGATTCCTGGGTGCCCCCCCCGAACGCCTGGGTGCCCCCCCCGAATGCCTGGGGGTGTGCGTGTGTGTCCCCCCCCCGCCCCGAACGCCTGGGTCCCTCGCAGAGGCCTCTTCCGCCCGGAAGCACCCAGGGCCCCAAAGTGGCGGGGACGTCATCTCCGGGGCTGGGAGGGGGAACTGGGGGAACTGGGAGGGACTGGGAGGGATGGAGGGGCCCTTGGAGGGGGAACTGGGGGGAACTGGGAGGGATGGAGGGGGAACTGGGAGGGACTGGGAGGGATGGAGGGGGAACTGGGAGGGACTGGGAGCAGCCTCTCTGCAAACACAGGCAGCGACGGGGCTGAAACGGGATACCGGGAAGTACTGGGGGGAACTGGGAGGAACTGGGACCAGGGGGACTGGGAGCAGCCTCAGCCAAAGCAGGCAGCGATGGGACTAAAACTGGGGATTACTGGGAGGGACTGGGGGGGGCACTGGGAAGATCCCAGTACTGGCCCCTCCCATCCTCCCACCCGAACTGGGGACCCAGGCGTCCCGGTACCTCCGCTTCCCACGCCGCGACGGAGACCGCGACCCCTTCCCAGTCCATACTGGGAGCCCTTGTCCCTTCCCAGTACAAACCAGACCCCCCCCATCCCTCCCCAGTCCCTTTCCAGTCCATACTGGGAGCCCCCAGACAAATCACGGGCATCAGTTTTATTCACGTTTTCGGCACCGCCCGGGTCCCTCCCGCAGGTGGGGGGCAATAAATAAGGGGGGGGGGGGGGCGAGAAGGCACCCAGGGCGGGGGGCAGCAACTGGGTTGCAGTGGTCCATACTGGGAGAACCCATATGCGCATTAAGATCCCAGTCCGGACGCCCTACCGGTCCATACTGGTCCATACTGGGAGAACGCAAGGCCACGCGGGTGAAGAGATCCCGGGCAAGATGCTGTACTGGTCCATACTGGTCCGTACTGGGAGGACGCAAGGCCACGCGGGTGAAGAGATCCCAGGTGAGATGCTGTACTGGTCCATACTGGGAGGACGCAAGGCCACACGGGTGAAGAGCTCCCAGTTGCGCTGCCGCGCTGGTCCATACTGGTCCGTACTGGGATGGCCGGGGGCCATGTCACCGCAGCGATCCCAGTTGGGATGCCGTACTGGTCCATCCTGCTCTGGCCCAAGGCGACGCACACGTGGGACTCCCAGTTGGGCCCCCGGACCCTTCCTGGTCCATACTGGTCTGGCCCAAGGCAACGTAGATCCAGGAGTTTCCAGCTGGGACGTTGTACTGGTTCGTAGTGGTCTATACTGGGATGCCCCGAGGTGACGCGGAACCCCAGAGGGGAGGCACTGGGCTGTACTGGTCCATACTGGGGTGGCTCCAGACCCCCTGTGGGGATCTATGGTTCTACAGGACCTGCAGGTCCCCGTGGGATGTCCATGGGGTCTCCACGTTGTCCTACGGGTCCCCAAGTCTACTTGGGGGTCCCCAAAGAGGACCTGCACGTCCCCCCGTAGTGTCTATGGGGACCCCACATTGTTCTGGGGGTCCCCAAATCTATCTGGGGGTCCCCAAAGAGGACCTGCAGGTCCTCGCGTAGTGTCTATGGGATCCCCGCGTTGTCCTACGTGTCCCCAGGTCTACTTGGGGGTCCCCAAAAAGGACCTACAGGTCCCCCTGTAGTGTCTATGGGGATCCCACATTATTCTGTGGGTCCCCAAGTTTACCTAGGGGTCCCCAAAGAGGACCTACAGGTCCCCATGGGATGTCCGTGGGATCCCCACGTTGTCCTACGTGTCCCCAAGTCTACCTGGGGGGCCCCAAAGAGGACCTACAGGTCCCCACATACTGTCTATGAGGACCCTACGTTGTTCTGGGGGTCCCCAAGACTACCTGGGGGTCCCCAAAGAGGCTCTGCAGGTCCCCGTGGGATGTCTATGGGGTCCCCGTGTCGTCCCGTGGGTCCCCACGCTGACCCAGGGCTTCCCGCGGTGGCCTCAGGGTCCCGGAAGAGGACCTACAGGTCCCCCCGCGGCATCCATGGGGTCCCCCACATCCCCGCGGGGTCCTGGCAGGGCCCCAGGGCCACCCCCAAGCCCCCTCCGGTACCCCTAACCCGTGGCGGGTCCCCCCGGGGGCGCCCCCCCCCAGCCCTCCAGGTAACGGGCGAAGAGCCCCTTGGCGCGGTGCAGGACGCGGGGCAGGTGGTGACGTCGTACCAGGCGGTCGAAGTGCATGGCCACCTCGTTGTAGTCCCCGGCCCGCGCCATGACGGCGTCCCGCTGCTCCAGCAGCATGGCCAGGCAGAGGAAGAGGAGGAAGGGGTTCCCCTGCCCCAGCTCCTCCGGCGGCGGCAGGGGCGCCCCGTCGTCCTCCAGACCCACCTCCTCCTCCTCCGAGGATGAGGATGAGGAGGAGGAGGAGGAGGAAGAGGAGCACGAGTCCTCCCAGGCCCAACCGCCACCCCAGGGGTCCTCGGGGCCATCACGTACCTCTTTGGGGTCTTCACCAACCTCTCTGGGGGAGCTGGGGGAGTCTCCAACCTCTTTGGGGACCTCGGGGTCTTCGCCGATCACGACGGGGCCCTCGCCAATCTCTTTGGGCGCGTCAGGGTCTCCCCCGATCCTCTTGGAAACGCCGCGGTCGTCGCCCGCCTTTGCCAGGACGTTCGGGTCTTCGTGCGCCTTCTTGGACGTACCCCGACCTTCGCCAACCGTCTTGGAGACGTCGGGGTCTCCGCAAACCACCGCGTAGGCGTTTGGTTGTTGGCCCACGTCTTTCGGAGCCCTGGCGCCTTTGTTGACCTTCTCGGAAACGCCGCGCTCTCGCTCAACCTCCTTAGAGGCGTCAAGGTCTTCTCCAACGTCCTTGGGGCCGTCAGGGTCCCGGCCACCGTCACTGGAGACTTCGGGGTCCTCTCGGATACCCCTGGGGACCTCAGCACCACCTCGGACCTCCCCAGAGGCCTTAAAGCTGCCCTGGCCGTATCCAGAGGCCTTGGCACCGCCGCGGACGTCGCGGGGGATCTTTGGATCTTCTCGGTCGTTCCAGCAACCGTCAGGACTAGGTTGGACGTCCCCAAAGACCTCAGGCTTCTTGTGGTCGCCCCCAGAGCTCTTGGAACCACCCTGGACGCTCTCGAGATCCTCCTGGCAATCCCTAAAGCTCTTGGGACCCTCACGGACGTTCCTGGAGCTCTCGAGATCCTCCTGGACATCGCCAGAACTCTTTGTTTTCTCTCGGTCGTCGCCAGAACCGAAGGGAACCTCCAGGACGCCTGCAGAAGCTTTGGGACCATCTCGGATGTCGCCGGAGCTCCTGGGCCCCTCCTGGCCATCCCCGCAGGCCTCGTGGCCGCCTCGACTGTCAGCGGCCTCCGCGGTTGCCACGCTCTCCCCCCGCTGCCGTCGCCGCCGCCAGCGCGGGGGCCGGGGCCGCAACCCGCGCCGCTCGCGCAGCCCTCGTCGGGCCCGACGGGGTCCCAGGGGGGCACCGAGGAGCGGGACGCCGTCCGGCGGGGGCGGCGGGGTGGGAGGCAGCGAGCTCCAGGTGATCTCCAGCACCCGCAGAGCGTCCTCGAAGGCAAACTCCCGCTTGAGCTCCAGCAGCAGCCAGCGGTAGCAGAAGAGCAGGTCGTGGGCGCCGCGGGCGGCCAGGAAAGCCCAGAAAGGGGGGTCGGTACGGCGCAGGAGACGCCGGAGGTGGGCGAAGGCTCGGGCAAGCCCCCGGCCGCCGGGACGGAAACGGGGTGCGAGGCGGCGCATGAGGGCGCAGAAGCAGAGAAAGGCCTGGGCCTCGTCGTCCAGCACGGCCAGCAGCGGGGCGGCCACGTCCGACATGCCTTGGCAGTAAGAGAGGCGCGGGTGGCCCAGGGCGAAAGTGGTGAGCAGCGCCTGCAAGGCGGCCAAGTGGGGATGCCCTTCCTCGGGACCCCCGAAATAGGGGTGTCCCCGGTCGGTGCGCACCACGTCCTTGCGCACGGCCGCCGCCACGAACGCCAGCTCGGCCGGGGCCGCCCGGGCGGCCAACAGAGCCTTCAGCGCCGCGTACTCGCCCGCCTTACGTCGCAGGTGAGCCAGCCGCTCCTGCCCCGACAGCCCTGCCGGGAAGACGTTCAGCAGGTACCGCCAGACCACCTGCGACGGGGCGAGATGGGAGACGGGGTGGGGGTCAGGGACCCCGGATAGACCCAGGAGGGCAGCCGGGCAAAGGGGAAAAATCGGGGGACCCACCTTGCGCAGACCGGGCTCGACGCCGCCGTGGTAGACGTGGAGGCGCAGGTCGTGGGGCCGCAGCAGCCGCCCGCCGGGGCCCAAGTAGGTGCGGAGGTCGGCGTCGCTCAGGGGGGCGCAGGGGGGTGGGGGCGTGGGGGGCGAGGGAGGGGACCCCTCAGGCCAAGCCAGGGCTGCCTGCGCCCGGGCCAGCGTCCGGCCCACCTGCGAGGAAACGGGTCACCAGCGGTGGGGAGAGGAAACTGGGAGCACTGGGAGGGGAATGGGAGCACTGGGAGGGGAATGGGAGCACTGGAAGATGACTAGGAGTCACTGGGAGATGACTAGGGGTCGCTGGGAAGGAATTGGGACGGCCAAGGGAGCTCCACAAGGTCTCTGCAGGGTGGGGGAACCCGGGAACCCCCCCACCGGACACCCAGATCCCGCTCACCTGTGCCAGCAGGGCCTGGGTGAAGGGCAACGCCGCGGCCAGGAGCGAGCGGCGCTCGGGGAGGGGCTCCACCGCTGCCACCTCCCGGGGGCTGATGATGTCCCAGTCCTCCAGCACCGGGCCTGCAGCAACCAGACACTTGGGTTCCTCCACTGGGCACCCAGGCGTCCCGATCCCCTTCCTGACACCCGCCCTAGGGGTGCCGGACAGCCGGGTCCCCCCCAGCCACCCCCAGGGGATCCCGTGCTTTCCCCTCTCTGCAGCCAGCCCCTGCTGAGCCCCCCTGCCCAACTCCTACCTCACCGTGCCAGACCCCCGAGTACCAGCACCCTCCCCCTGGCTCGCGGACCCCCCCTCACTTTCAGCGGGGGGCCGGACATCGAGGCGCAGGCGCAGGGCGGGCCGGGCGCAGGCAAAGGCAGCCGCCAGATCCCCGTCGCTCAGCAGCGGCACGAAGGTTTCCTGGCCCTGGGAATCGCGGGCGGCGAAGCTGACAGAGAAGTTTTTCTTCCTGAGGGGAGGGGAAAGGGGGGGGGGGGGAAATCAGCGATGGAGGCCCCTTCCCCAGCCAGGGGGTGGAGGGGGACGGGGGGGGGGGGGGGTCTGGGCTCACCCCTGGAGATCGAAGGCGCGAGCCAGGATGTGTTGCAGCACGTCGAGCGAGGTGATCTGCGGGTCGACGGCGAAGGAGCGGAACTCGGAGGGCAGCAGCCCCTCGCTTTTCTGCGGGGAAAAGGTGGTGGTGGGGGGTGGAAAGAACAAACACGGAGCCGCTGACGGAACCCGGAGCCCCGCGGGCCCCGCCAGGCCCCTCACCGCGACCCAAAATGGCGGCCGCGCCCCGTCGCCAAGGAAACAGAGCGCGCGCCCCCTCCTTGGCCCCGCCCCGCCATAAATAGCTCCGCCCACCAGCACGCGACGCCCCGCCCCCTCCGGCGAAACCCCGCCCCCCTTAAGCCCCGCCTCTCACCGTGACGCGCACGCGCACCACCTCGCACTCCTCCTCCAGAGAGGCCCCGCCCCCTGGGCAGGCCCCGCCCCCCGCAGCCGCCATGGCGGGGGGGGGGGGGGGCGGCTCCGCGGAGAACGGGGCGGGGGGGGTCGTGTCGCCACCGCCCTCCTACCGGGAAAGCGGAGGGGGGGGAAGAAGGCGTTACGTCACCGTGCTGACGTCAGGATGCGCCCTTCCCCCCCCCCCCCCCGGCTCGACGGAAAGAGCGGGGGCGCGGCGGGGATCCGGAGCGGCGCCGCGAGCGTCGCCCTGTCCTGCCTGCGGCCGCGGCGACGGCAACAACATCCGGGTCGGCGGGCGGAAGTGACGTCGCGAGGGGGCGTGGAGGGTTGGCTGCCGCGGTGACGCCATGACGCCCCGCCCCACCCCCGTAGCCAATGACGGAGGCGGCAGCAGTTCACAGCGGCTTTATTGAGGCGGAAACCGAGAGGGGCGCATGCGGGCCCCGCCCCCCTCTTAAAAGGGGCAACGCCTTTGCGAAGGGACCGTCCCGTCCTTAAAGGGGCAACGCCCCCACCGGCCGGCCCGGGCCCACGGGGGGAGGCGGAGCCTACAGCAGCGGGGGGGAGGGGGGGCAGGCGGGGGGAGGCGAAGCCCCGCCCCCTCAGGGGGTGCCGGGGGGGGGCGGTCGCTCCTTGCTGAGCCGGGCCAGCTCCTGCGACAGCGCCTCCAGGTCCTGGGGGGGGGGGGGCGGGGAGAGGGGTGAGAGGCCACGCCCCAGGCCCTGCCCCCTCCACCCACCCCACGCCCCCTCCGGCCCCCACTCACCTGCTCCAGGTGCAGGTTCTTGGTGAGCTGCTCCTCCAGCATGTTCTGCAGCTTCTTGTTCATCTCCCGCAGCCCCTCCTCGCCCGGCCCCGTACCCCGCCGAGGGGGGCCGGAGGGACCCGCCGCCTCTGTTGGGGAGCTGGGGTGAGGGTGGGGGGGGAATAGGGAGGAGGAGGGGGGACAGGCAGGGAGGGGGGGGCTCACCCAGGCGGCTGTCGCGCACGAAGCTCTGGATGATGGCGCTCTTGCGGCACAGGTCCTCCGCCATTGAGGCGCTGCTCACCTCCAGGTGACGCACCTGGCGCGGGCGGGGCGGGGGGAAAAGGGGGAACCAGTGTCCGCTCCGGTGTCCACCCCGGGTGCCCTCCCCAGCCCCTCCCGGTGCCCCCCCAGTACCTTCTCCTCCAGCAGCCAGCGCTCCTGCTGGCTCTGGGCCAGGCGCTGGAACAGCTCGGCCACCTCCGCAGGGGACAGGCCCCCACCGCCGGGGATCCCCCCGCCACCAGCGCCGCTGCCGCTGCCCCCCCCGGGGCTGCCTGAGCCTGACTGCGGGGGGGGGGGGAGAGTCAGGGTTAGGGGGCGGCCCCCCAGCGAGGCCACGCCCCCCCATGGCTCAGCCCCCCCACCCCAGGTGCAGCCCTTCCTCAGCCAGGCCACGCCCCCCCGCCAGGCCACGCCCCCCCGCCAGGCCACGCCCCCCCGCCAGGCCACGCCCCCCCGCCAGGCCACGCCCCCCCGCCAGGCCACGCCCCCCCGCCAGGCCACGCCCCCCCCGCCAGGCCACGCCCCCCCCGCCAGGCCACGCCCCCCCCGCCAGGCCACGCCCCCCCGCCAGGCCACGCCCCCCCCGCCAGGCCACGCCCCCCCCGCCAGGCCACGCCCCCACCATGGCTCAGGCCACCCACCCCAGGTGCGGCCCCGCCCCCCCAGCCCTGGCCCCGCCCCCCCAGCCCTGGCCCCGCCCACCTTGGTGCTGCCGGGGGCGGAGCCGTCGCGGCCCAGGGACGAGAGGCTGCTGCTGTCCCCCCGCCCGGGGGACCCCCCCTCCAGCCCCAGCTCCTCCAGCCCTGTGGGGGGGACAAAAAGGGGACCCAGGCATCCGGCACGGGCCCCGAACCCCTGGGGCACCCCCCCGCCCGCAGCACCCTGTCCCTGGGGCACCCAGGCGTCCGGGAACCCCCACTTTACCCCCCCCCCGCCCCCCGAAACACCCAGGCATTTAGGAGCCCCCCCCCAAGCACCCGCTTTCCTCCCACGGGGACACCCTAAAACTCCAGTAACCCCCACCCCACACACCCAGGACCACCCTCACCCACCCCAGGGCGTGCAGGAGCCTCCCCCCAGTGCCTGGACCCCCCCCCCCCAGCACCCTGACCCCCCCCACACACACACACTGTGCCCGGACCCCCCCCACCCACGGGTGCCCGGCTGACCGGTGCGGGTGCGGGTGGGTGCCAGCAGCTCCTGCAGCCGCTCCTGCAGGCGATCGGCCCGGCGCCGCTCCAGCTGCAACTGCCGCTTCAAGTCCTTCAGCTGCGGAGATGAAAAGGGGGGGGGGGGGGACACGAGAAAAAAAAAAAACAGAGGGGGAAGATCAGGACCCCACGCAGGACCGTGGGCCCCCCCGGGTGCCCCCCACCCCACCCACGGGTCCCTCACCGCGGCGCTGCCTTTCTTCTCCAGGATGCGCTGCCCGTCCCGGACGTCTTTCAGCTCCTGAGGGGGACGGAGAGGGTTGGGGGTGGGTTTGGGAGATCCCAGAGAGGATTTGTGGGTGCTAAGAGAAGTCGGGGGGGGGGGTGGGGGGGGGGCCTGGGGGGCTCAGAGGGAACCCAAGGAACCAGGGAGGATTTGGTGAGGGGTCCCAGAGGAGTTTGGGGACCCTGGGAGGGAATTTGGGGGCACTCGTGGCTCTGGTGGGAGGATCGGAGGGTCCCTCCATAGGGGAATCGGGGGGGCTGGGGGGGGATTTTGGGGGGCTCAGAGAGGGGTTCTGGGGGTCCCGCGGGGGGGGGGGGGGGTGTGGATTTGGGGGTACCTGGCGCAGCGCCCGGCCCTCGGCCTCCTGCAGCTCCCGCTGCCGCTCGGCGTCCCCCAGCGCTGCCTGCAGCTCCCCCACGCGGCCCTAGGGACGTTTTGGGGGGGCAGGGAGAGGCGTCGCGCCCAGTCCCAGCCCCTATAGAATTCCATAGATCCTACAGCACCCCGGTGCCCCTACAGGCTCCGTCACTCCCGGGGGGTCCCTACGGCATCCCGGGGCCCACGCGATTCTTCACGGAGCTCCTGCACCGCCTCGAAACACTTATAGATTCTAAACTAACCTAAACGAGACCCTATAGAGCCCCGGAACCCTTCCCGCAGCACCCCAAAACTTCCTACGCGCTCTATAAGGGCGTCGCGGATCCTATACCGCCCCGCGGATCCCTACAGCGTGCGTACCGCCGCCCGCACCTATAGGAATCCTACGGCACCGCCCGCCCCACGCGGATCCCGGCGTCGCTATAGGGATATACGCGTTCCCACGGCGCGCCTATAGCACCCCCCCGGCGTGGGGGGGGGGGGTTCCCCGTATGGAGGGATCCCCTATAGCCGCCCGCTCACCTCCAGCTCGGCCCGGTGCTGCTCCGCGTTGGCGCGCGCGGCTGCTGCGTGTTCCTGCGCCTGCCGCTCCAGCTGCTCCTGCGGGGACGGGCTGGGTGGGCACGGGGAGACCCCCCCAACCCGGGGAAAAGGGGGGGGGGGGCACGGGGAGACCCCCCCCACCACCCCGGGGAAAAGGGGGGGGGGCACTGACCTGCGCCTGCCGCCGGCCCCGTTCGCTCTCCCCGCGGGCGTCTTCGGCTTCCGCCAGGCGCTGCCGCAGCCCGTCCCGCTCCCCCGCGCACGCCTGCGGGTGTACAGCCTCGCACGCGCCTCGCACGCGCCTCGCACGGGGTAGCGGGGGTGCGGCCGGGGAACCTCGAGGACCCCAAAACCTCCCAGGGCCCCGAACCCCCTCCAGGAACGGGGACACGGTCACTTCAGGGACCCCAAATCCCCAGGGACGGGCTCAGGGCACCTCCAAGACCCCACATCCCCCCAGGGAACCCCCAAATCCCCCCCTGAGATGGGGGTCAGGAACCCCAAACCCCCCCCCGGATCCCCAAAACTCCCCTGGCACAGAGCGAGAAGCACACCGGGAACCTCAAACCCCCCCCTCAGCGACCCAAAACTTCCCAGGGACCCTAAACCACCCCCCCCCCCAAGGTGAACCCCAACACCCCCCCACCCCCCGGGACCCCCCACCTGGAGCTGGGCGCCGAGGGCGTCGCGCTGGACCTGGATCTCCTGCAGCTCCTGGGTCAGGGTCCCGCTCCGCTCCCGCAGCCCCACCTCCACCTGCCGCCCCACACAGCGCTCTATAGGGCCCCTATAGGCTCCGGCGGCGCTGCCCGGGGACGTATAGAGCTGCTCCGCGCTGCCCAGACAAGGCCGTATAGATCCTATAGGGCTCCACGTGACCGGGAAGGGACCAGGCGCCCCCCCTGCCGTGTCGTAAGGTGCCTCGCCAGCACCCACGGGTGCTCCCCTAGAGATCTGACCCCAAGGACCACCCCCCCCTCCAGTTGCTCCACGAAACCCCCCCGGGATCCCCACAGCGCCGTGGGGTGCCCCTAAGACCCCAGCAGCACCCCAAAACGCTCCCCCAGGAACACCCCACCCCTCGACACCCAGGGGTGCCCCCACCTGGGCGGCCGCCTCCAGCTCCTGTTGCAGCCGCCGGTTCCGGGCCTGGAGCTCCCGAAATTCCTCGTCCCGTCGGGCCCGGAGCTCCTCCGCCTCCATCCTGGGGGGGGCACGGGGGGGGACCCAGGCATCCGGGGTGGGGGGTCACCCCCCTGATCCCCCCCCACGTGCTTTATGCCCCCCCAGAGTCACCCACCGACTGTCCCTGAGCAGCGTTTCCTTCTCTGCCTGCAGCTGGACGAAACTGGGATGGACCAAAATAAGAAAAAAAATAAGCAAAAACCTTCAAAGAAACCCAAACCGTCGCCCCAAGGAGAACCCGGGCGCTCTCACCTCTCCTGCTTCTTCCTCAGTTTCTCCGTTAACTGGAGGGGGGGGGACACGACAAAAATCACTGCTGTGGGGCGGGACGACCTTGCCAGCCCCCCCAAATCCCACCGAGAGCCCCCCAGAATCCCCACAGTGTCCCCAAGCCCCTCCGAGACCCCACCGATCCTCCTGGGACACCCCCAAATCCCTCCGGGACTCCCCTGAGGCCCCCAGGACACCCTCCCCCCCCCCCTCCAAGCTCTCTGACACCCCAGAAATCCCCGGAGATTCCGCTAAGGTCCCCCAGGAGCCCGCCCCCCCCCCCCCAAAAATCCCTCCGGGATTCCACCCCTCCCAACCCCCCCGTGGGAGCCCCCTGCGAACCCCAAATCCTCCTCCTGCCCCCTTACCTTGGCCACTTCTGCCTGCAGCTGGGCCACCTCTGCCTGCAAGGAAGCCTGGGAGACCCCAGAGACCCCCCCGGTCCCTATACGTCACCTATACGTTCATCAGCCTCCCGTAGCTCCGGGCTCATCCCTCCCCCCGATTATTTCCTCGTTCTAACACCGTTTTTACGTCGTATCTCCCAAAATCTTCCCTTACCGAAACTCACACCCCCTATACGCGTCGTTCCCTGCCCCCCCCCCCCCGTTTCTGACGTTCTCTCGCAACCCTCCCGCCCCGCCGCAGACCCCCAGCCCCCCCCCAGCCCCCCCAAAAACCCCCTTCTCCCTCCCACGACGCACCTGGGCAGCGGGCGCTGGGGGTTCCCTGGGGGGGGCGTCACCTCCGGCCCCCTCCTCTGCCGGCCGCAACTCCTCGGGGGGCTCCGTGGGGGCTGCGAGGGTGGGGGTCAGACCCACGGCCGCCCACAGGGCCCCAGAAATCCGCTCCCCCCCCCCCCCAGCCCCGTAAAGGACCCCCAGAACCCCCCACATCCACCCGACGGGCACCCTGCGCCCCACAGAGACCCCACGTCCCGCCCCACAGACAGTGAGACGGCCCGCACAAACACCCACCCCCCCCAAATCTTCCCCCCCCCCCCCCGCCCCAGGCACCCCCTCACCATCTGTAGGGGCCGGGGGGGCCCTGCTGTTGCCAATGGCCCCATCCTGTGGGGGCTCCGCAGAGGTTGGGGGGTCACGGGGGGGTCCTGGGGGCCCCCCCTCCCGCAGCCGCCGGTTTTCCTCCTCCAGTCCCTCGATCTGCGCACACAGCTGGGACACCACCCCCCCCCCAAGTCAGGCACCCATAGGACCCCCCAGGTCCCCCCCATGGCACCAGGGAACCCCCATGAGACCCAAAAAGACCCCCCACGAGGGGTTGGGGACCCCAAAATGACACCAAGAGACCCCCCCAGACCCCAAAAGTGACACTGGGGACCCCCAAGGACCCTCTGGGTCCCCCCCCTTGAGGTGGAACCCCCCCAGAACGACATTAGGGACTCCCCAAAAACCTTAAGATAGCACCAGGAGGTTCTGGGGGGCATTAGGGACCCCTGGGATGACCCGGGGGGCAATGGGGGGTGTCCCTGGGGGTCCCAGGCCCCCCACCTTGGCCAGCTCACGCAGCAGGGTGCTGTTCTGGAGACGGAAATCATCCTCCTGGCTCTGGAGCTTCCCCTGCAGCATCCGCGTCTCCCCCAGCAGCGCCTCCACCTCCTGGGGGGGGGGGGGGGGCCAGCACCGGTACCCTGTAGCCGGGACCCCCCAGAACTCCCCCACAGCACCCACAGTGACCCAAAAGCCCCTCGAGAATCTCCTGGGACCCCCCGGCATCCCTAGAGACCCCCCCCCGGCCCCGCTGCAAGCACCACAGGGACCTCCCAAAATACCCCCAGCACCTCCAGAGAGCCCCCAGGACCCCCCAGTAGCCTCAGAGCCCCTCTAGAACCCCCCCAGCATCTCCAGGGACCCCCCCCACCCCCCCCCAGCACCCACCTGCGCCTTCTTACTCTTACTGAGGGCCTGCAACAGAAACGGGGGGGGGGTCACAGCGGGGCTGGGGGGGGGGGGCAGCTCAGACACCACGGTGAGGGGATTCTCTCACCTTATTGGCTTTGGCCAAATCCTTATCGAGCGCCTGCACCCGCTGCCGCAGCCCCGACAGCTCTGGGGGCGACACGGGCCCGTCAGGGAGGAGGAGAAGGAGGCGGCTGGGCCCCCCCCCCCCAATTCCACCCCATCCCACCCCCGTACCGGCTCCGTTCTTCCTCAGCTCATCCGAAAGGCGATAATTCTCCGTCCGCAGCTCCAGCAGCTGCGCCTGGAAAGGTGGGAGGAGAAGGAGGAGGAGGAGGAAGAACGGGGTTGAACGGGAGCGGGGAGCAGCAGGCCGAGAGCCCCAGGCCCCGGGCCCGGCCCCACCTGCATCCGCTGGAACTCCTCGGCCGACAGGGCCTGCGCCATCTTGGCGCCGCGGGAGGACCTCCCCCGCGGGGCGGGGGCCGGAAGTGGACGCTCTAGGGAAGGCGGCGGGAGGAGTAGAGAAGCGGAAGTGACGTCACGCCGCGGCCATAGAGATAAGGACCTCCTAGGTGGGCAGAAGGGCCCCGAGGGAATCATAGAGAGTGCGTGGGCGCGGCGGGTCGTACAGGCCTCCCGGTACTATAAGGGCCGTCCCCCCCCAGGGCACCGTAAGGCCCGTGCAGCGCCCCCCAAGTGCTCTGCGGGCTGACCCCCGCCGCTGTAGAGTCCATGGAACCCCCCTGCGTGCTACAGGCCCCACAGAGTTCCCCCCCACCCCTCAAGCGCTGCCAGTCCTATAGAAGCGCTACGACACACCCACCCACCCCCCCCCGCTCCATAGGTCCCGGCACCGGGCGGCTCCTCGTTAACAAACGTTTTATTTCCCACGCGACAGTTTCCGTACAAAATCGGGGTGCGGGGGGAGGGGGGGGCGGCCCCTTTAAGGGGGGGCGGGGCCTCGAAAAGAGGGCGGGGCGTTAGTGCGGTGGGCGGGGGCACGTGTGAGTGACAGCGGGGAGGGCGGAGCTTCTTGCCTGAGGGCCCAGCCCCCAGGAGCCCCCTTGTTGGGGAAGGGCGGGAAGGGGGCGGGGCCAGCCGGGGGGCGGGGCCTTCCCAGGGGCGGGGCCTGGGCTTCCCTGAGGGGCGGGGCTGCCTCTCGAAAGGGCAGGGCTGAAGAGGAACCTTAAAAGGGCCACGGCAGGCATAGGCCTTTAAAAGGCCACACCGAAGTGGGGCCCACACCAGCGACTTAAAAGGGCGACACGGTGCGAGGGCCTTAAAAGGGCTATGCCAAGCCGAGGTCCTTTAAGGAGGGAGGGGTCCACCAACCGGGCATCTTAAAAGGGCGATACGGTGGCAGCACCTCAAAAGGCCAACGCCGCCCTTGAAAAAGGGCCTGCCCCTTTTAAGAGCCCTAAAACACCACCCTGTGGGGCCCACCTGAAACAGCCGTCGGGGTGGGGTGGGGGGGAGGGGTGTCCTTAAAAGGGCAACACCCGAGGGTCCTTAAAGGGGCGGCGCAGGGTGGGGGGGGGGGGCCCACGCTCAGGGGTCGTCCTCCATGCTGAGGCTGCTGCGGGGGCTGGAGGCGCGGGAGGGCCCCGGGGAGGCCAGGAGGGCGCCGGGGGGGCCGAGGGGCGACAGACCCCCGCCGTCGTCCATCAGGATGTCATCCAGGCCCCCGTCGGGCCCCCCCAGACCGAGGGGCAGGCCCAGCCCCGGGGGCAGGTCGTCAGCCAGCGCCAGGTCCAGGAGGCACTGGGGAGTGGGGGGACCACCCGGGGGGAAGGGGGGACCCCCGGGGGCCTCCTCGCACCCCACCTCGGCCGTCGGCGCCGCCGAAGGGCTCAGGGGGAGCCCGTGCAGCTGCGCCTGCAGCTCCAGCTCCTGGGAGGACGGGGAGCGTCAGCCGATGTACCCCCCCCCCCCCGCCGGTACCACAGACCCCCCCCACACCCCCCAGCCCCCAGCTCAACCCCAGCAGCCCCCCAACCCCCCCCGCCCCGTGCCCTTCTTTCTGCTCCCCCCATCCCCCATAGCCCCCCAGCTCCCTCTCCACCCCCAATTCCGCCCTTCCCAACCCCATAAACCACCTCCCCGTCCCCAACCCAGCCCCCTCGGACCTGGACGCGGAGCTGGAGGCTGCGGTTCGCCTGCTCCAGGCGCTGCTGGTGCAGCTCGAGCTCGCGGGAGCGCTGCGTCTCCTTCTGCAGCTTGCGGATGTAATCCACCGAGGCCTTCAGGATGGTGCCCTTGTTCCAGCGCATCTCCCTGCCGGCAGCGAGACACCTGGGTCCCGTCGGTACCCGCTGCGGGGACCCCTGGATGCCGGGGATCCCTTCCAGGACCTGCCGCGGGGTCCCCAGCGCCCGCCCGGAATCCCCCACTCACGGGTCATTGGATTTGGGGATGAGGGTCCCCAGCTCCTTGATGCGGTCGTTGATGTTGAACCGTCGGCGCCGCTCGACTGCGGGGGACGGGGGAAAATGTCGGCTGCGCGGTGACCCCCCTACCCACCCCCCCCGGGCCCCTCCGCCCCCCCCTTTCACCCCTCAGCTCACTCAGGTTGTGGTTGTCCTTCTTCTGCCGCTCCTTCAGCAGCGCCTTTGCCTCCGTTTCTGGTCGGGAACAACCACGAACCTCACCACGGCCCGACCCCAGCCCGCGCTGAGACCCCCTCCCTCACCCCACAGGGACCCCTTTGACCCACCCTGCCCCACAGGGGCTCCCCAAGGACCCCCCCCCAAAGCCCACAGGACCCCCCAGGCCCCACAGAGAAACCTGGGACCCCTCCTCACCATAGCGACCCCCCCCAGACCCCTCCCAGCCACACGAGGACCCCACAAGGACCCCCCTCACCCCACAGGACCCCCCCCAGGCTGCTCCCCGGCCCCATAGGGACCCCCCCAGGGACCCCCCTCACCCCATAGAACCCCCCAGGCCCCATAGGAACCCCCCCAGGGACCCCCCTCACCCCATAGAACCCCCCAGGCCCCATAGGGACCCCCCCAGGGACCCCCCTCACCCCATAGAACCCCCCAGGCCCCATAGGAACCCCCCCAGGGACCCCCCAGGCCCCATAGAACCTCCCTGGCCCCATAGGGACCCCCCCAGGGACCCCCCTCACCCCACAGAACCCCCCGGGCCCCTCCCTGGCCCCATAGGGACCCCCCCAAGGACCCCCCTCACCCCATAGAACCTCCCTGACCCCATAGGGACACCACCCCCCACCCCCCCACTTGCAGGGCCCCCCTACCCGAGAGCTCAGCCTTGACGTGGGGCAGCTCGGCGGGGCAGGAGCTGCTGCCGCCCGGGGGGGGGCTGAACACCTCCAGGAGGGGCCCGGGGGCAGGCAGCTGGTGGAGGGGGCGGGGTCAGCATGACCACGCCCCCCACAGGCCACACCCACCCGGCCCTGGCCACGCCCACTCAGCCCAGCTCCCCCCATGGTAGGCTGGGGGGTTGGTTAAGCCCCGCCCACCTTGGCCACACCCCCTGAGGCGGTCCCACCCTCCCCTGACCACGCCCACAGACTCCAAGGCCACGCCCACCTCCCCACAGCGCCTTATATGTGAGCCCCCCCACCGCCTATTGCCTTATATGGGCACAGGCCACGCCCCCTGTGGCTCTGGTGGGTGGGGCTATGGTGAGCCACACCCCCCAGCCGGGCTGTGCCTAGGCCACGCCTATCCACGCTTTCAGCCAATGAGATGCGTCGGGCAGGGCTTCCCCTCCATGGGGAAAAGGGGGCGTGGCCTGCGGCAGTCCCCGCCCCCTCCCAGGCCCTTAAAGGGGCAACGCACCGTGTTCGGCAGCTGGAGCCCCCCCTCGGCCGGACCGAAGCTGAGCAGCTCCTCGTAGCTGGACTCCAGGCTGATGATCTCATCGATGACATCATCGATCTGCAGGGGCGGGCAGAGATAAGCCACAAATACCCGTCCCGGCTGCCCAGGTTCACCTCAGACCCACGGCGGGGAGGGGGGTTGGTGAGGCCGCGCCCCCTGCATCGCATCACCGCATCACCGCGCCCCCGTATCGCATCACCGCGCCCCCTGTATTGCATCATGGCCCCCAGGCGTTGCGTCGCCCCTGCATCACGGGCTCCGTACGACGTCACAGGACTGCTGCGCCGCCTCACGACTCCCGGCGCGGCGCGGGGCGGTGGTGACGTCACGCCGTTCTCGCATCACGCGCGCGCACACACACACCCCCCCCCCCGCCCCGTGACATCACAACCCCGCCGGGAACGCCGTCTCCCTCCCTCACCTCCTTCTCGGAGCCGGGGCCGATGTGGAGCAGGGCCAGGGGGCTGTGGGGGGCGGGGGGCGCCGGGGGGGGCCCCGGGGGGCTGGGGGGTCCCCGGCCCAGGGCGGAGGTGAGGTACTGCCGGACCTGCTGCCGCTGCGCCGCGCGCAGGTGGTAACGCGTGGGGTTCTCCAGGTGGGTCTGCACCTGAAAAGTTGGGGGGGGGGGAATGGGGTCGGGGCTCAGCGCCCCCCAAGTCCCCCCCCAAATCCCAGCGTCGCGTCCGGCCCCCCCCCGCTTTCCGTGCGGCCTCACCTTGAGCACCTCGGGGGGCACGTGGGGGGGAGCCCGGGGCTGCGGGGCGCCGACGGCGATGGCGGGCGAAGGGCCGGGGGGGCCGGGTGCGGCGGGGGGGCCGGGGGGCCCCCTCCTCTCCCGCTGCTCCTGCTCCTGCGCCTGCGCCCGCATCAGCTGCTGCCGCAGCAGCACCCGGGACGAGGGGGGGGCGGCGGCGGGGGGGGGGGCCGCCACGGCTGCCGGGGGGGGCGGCCCCGCGCTGCGGAAGAAGGGGGGGTTAACGGCGGCGGCGGGGTGGGGGGGGGGCTGGGGGGGGTGACGGGTACCTGCTGGGCAGCGGCTGGCTCTTCAGGCAATAGAAAGTGCCGGGAGCATCCGCGGGGGTCCCCGGGGCGTCTCCGGGGGGGTCGCCGGGGGGGTCACTGCTGGGGTCCCCGGGCGTCCCCCCCCCAGGCGGCTCCCACTCGATGTCGGCCACGATCCCGGACTCGGGGAGCACCGAGCTCAGGCTGCCCCGGGGGAGGGGGGTCGGGTCTCACCAGCCCCACAGCCCCCCCAGACCCCCCCCAGTCCCACATCCTCCCCCACAGCCCCCCCAGATCCCCCCACAGCCCCCCCCAGCCCCTCAGATCCCCCCCAGCCCCCCCAGATCCCCCCACCAGCCCCCCAGCCCCCCAGATCCCCGCCAGCCCCCCCAGATTCTCCCCCCCCAGCCCCCCAGCTCCCCCCTACATTTCCCGCAGCCGCTCAGTCCCTCCCGGATCCCCCCCAGACCGCTCCCCCCAAACCCCTCAGGACCCCCCGACATCCCTCCCATCCCCTCAGCCTTCCCCCCCCCCAACCTTGCCGTGGGGCAGGGCTGGGGTACCCCCGGGCCCCCCCCCCCCCCACTTTTTACCTGAGCAGCCGGAGGGTGTCGGGGGCGCTGGGCCCCTCCAGCAGGACGTAAACCGTGGGGCGCCCGGGGGGTGGCGCTGGGGGGGGGCCGGGGGGCACGGGGGCCCCCTCGGCCGCCCCACGGGACATCGCCGCCCCCCGTGCCCCACGGCGCCGCTCAGGGGCTCCCTATCGGGCTGGGGGGGGGGGGGGGTTACACACACACAACTGTGGGGCTCGGGGAGCTGCTATGGGGCTGGGGGGGACGCTATGGGGCTGGGGCTCCCCCCCAGGCCTCGCAAGGGCCGTGGGGCCGCCGTGGGGCTGGGGGTCACTACGGGAGCCCGATGGGTGTCGAGGCGTCCCTATGGGGCCTGGGGGGGGGGGTCTGGGGGGTCCCTGCGCCCCGAGCGGGGGGCTGTGGGGCCGAGGCAGGAAGCGCTGGGCGATGGGGGGAGGGGGAGCTGGCAGGAAGTGACATCACAGGGTGGGGGGGGGGGTGGGGAAGCAAGGGGGGACCCCGACACCCGCCCGGCCGCCTGGGAAGGCCCGTGCTCCCCGCCCGGCTGCCTGGGTCCTTCTGGGGGGAGCGGGACCCCCCCGTCCCCCGTCCCCCGGGTGTCCCCGAACGGGCAGAGGGGCTGCCGGGACCCCACCCCGGGGCAGGGGGGGGGAGAAAAGGGGGTGCAGGGCCGACCCCCCACCTCGACGCCTGGCTCCCAGCCGGCCCCCGGAGCAGCACCCGCCGGGGTAAGGTAAGGGGGGGCTGGGGGGGGTCCCGGCCTTGTGCCCCTCCCCTCCCTCCCCACACCGGGGGGGCTGAGCCGGGCCAGGACGGGGGGGGTTGGGGTTTTTTTGGGGGGTGGGGGGGTGACGCCCCTGAGGTGCCTTTGGGAGGGACCCTGGGGTTCCCGGGGGGGGGGGGGAAGGGGGCAGGTGGGTGGGTCCCTTTTTGGGGGGGGGGGCACCCCTCGGGGGGGGAGGGGGGACAGCAGGGTCCCGGGGGAGGGGCCGGGCGGGCGGAAGAGCCGGGGGTGGGGGGGGTTGGGGGGGGGTGGGTCAGGCCCTGACGCCCCCTCCCCTCGCCCCCCCCCCCCCCAACGGCTCCCCGCAGCGCCCCGAGACCGATGGGTGCCGGCCCCGCGCCCGCCCCGACATGGAGGTGAGGGGCCACATCATCCCCCCGGGCACCTACAGCCCCGCAGGTACGGTGACCCCTGACCTCTGCCCCCCCATCCCTTGACCTCTGACCCCCATCCCTTGACCTCTGACCCCCTTCCCTTGACCTCTGAGCCCCCCCCCCCACTTCCCCTTTGCCCTCCCTGACCTCTGCCCGGCGCAGGGGCGCCCGCCGGGCGGCTGCAGGAGCTGCGGGAGCGGCAGCGGGGGCTACGCCAGGCCCTGGGGCTGCGGCTGCGGGAGCTGCGGCGCCTCTGCCTGCAGGAGGCCGTGAGTCACCCCTGACCCCTGACCCCTGACCCCGGGGTTCCCCCCACCCCACCCCCGGGATCCCCCCGGCTCCCTTTGCTCCCTCCCCCCCCTTTACACCCGGGGACCCCAACAGCCACAGCCCCCCCCCCCCCGGCCCCCCATCGCCCCCCCCCCCCCCCGCTGTGCGCAGGAGCTGACGGGGAAGCTGCCCCCCGAGTACCCCCTGGAACCCGGCGAGAGGCCGCAGCCCCCCCCGCGCCGCCGGGCCGGGGGTCCCCCCCGCGGAGCCCTCCCTGAGGTAAGCGGGGGGCAACGGGGGGTGGAGGGGGGGGGGGGCAGTGAGGGTTTAGGGGTGGGGGGCGGTCCTTCCCCCCCCCCGTACCCCGGGTGTCCCACGGCGGCCCCCGTACCCCCATGGCGGCCCCCTGCACCCCTGTCCGTCCTATAGCGGCCTCCATAGCCCTATGGCGGCCCCCATACCCTGTGTGTCCCACGGCGGCCCCCGTACCCCCCCCCCCCCGGCTGTCCCTTCGCGGCCCCCGTACCCCCATGGCGGCGCCCATGTACCCCAATGGCGGCGCCCATGTACCCTGCGGGCCCCCCACCCGCCCCATTTCCGTACGGCGGCCCGGTCCAGTCCGGTCCGGTCCGGGCCCCGCCGTTCCCGTTGCCGGTTCCCGCAGGCGACGCGGGCGGCTCGGCGGGAGGTGGCGGTTCAGCTACAGGTTGTTGAAGCCGCCCGACGACTGGCGGCTGCCCCTGGGCTGCCCCCCGAACAACGCCGCCGCCGCCAGCGCCTGCAGGCCGAAGCGGCCCAACGGCTCCGGCAGCTCCGGGCCCAGCTCGGGGCCGCCGCTCACGGTGAGAAACCGGGGGGGGACGGGGGGGTCCCCAAAGCACCGGGAGGGGGAGGCTGGAGCACCGGGGGGCGAGCACCGGGGGGGTCCCCAAAGCACCGGGGGGGGGGGTGGAGCCCCGTGGGGGGCGGGGGCAGGTTTGGGGGGACCCCCGGCGGCGCTGACCCCTCGCTTTGCTCCCCCCCCGGCCCCCCCAGATCAGAACGGGTCCCTCTGCGACCTGCCCGCGCTGGAGAACGGTGAGTGTCGGGTGCCCGGGTCCGTCCCCCGGGGATTTGGCAGGGGGGGGGGGGGGAGTTGGGGTTCGCCGGACACGGGGGTCTCCCCCACGTTGCGTCTCCCCGCAGGGGCCCTGCCGAAGCCCCCCCAGAGCGGAACCGGTCGCCCATCGCCCCCCCGGGCCGGATCCGGCAGCCCTGACCGCCGGCCGCCCTGGGGCCCCGACACCCCCGGCCGCCGCAGCTCCCTCGCCAGCCCCGCCAGGTGAGTGCACCCCCCCCAAAAAAAACCCCATTCCCCTCTCAAACACCCTGGTTTGGGGGGGCTCCCCCCTAACGAGATGCCGTGGCCCCCCAGCCCGGCACGGACCCTGCCCCGCAGCGCTTCCAGCTTCGAGGGCCGCAGCGTCCCGGCCACCCCCGTCCTGGCCCGCAGCCCCTGTGGGCGCGGGCACCCCCTCTGCCGGTGAGCGTTTTTGGGGGGGGGTATGGGGCCGGGGGGCAATACTGAGCCCTGGGGGCAATTTGGAGGGTGCGTGGGGCGATTGGGGGGGGCGGAGGGCACAGGCGGGGGGTGCAGGGGGGTTTGGGGGACCCCAAGGGGTTTTGGGGGACCCCGGCCTGTCCGCCTCACCCCCTGTTCTCCCCCCCCCCAAGTCCCGAGGTGCCGGGGCTGCCCCCCCGGCCCTGGTCGGGCAGCCAAGACTCGCAGTTGGGGGGGACCCCGGCGCCCGGCCCCCCGCCGTCGGCTCCCCGTACCCGTCGCAGCAACAGCTCGGAAGCCTTGATCGACTGGGGGGGCCCCCCCGAAAACCTCCCCGATTCCGCCCGGGGTCGGGGGGGCCCCCCCTCGGCTGAGCAACGTCGCAGCCAGAAGTGGCTGGCGCTGGAGGGGCTGCGGGACTGGTACCTGCGGCACACGGGGGCCCCCCCGGCCGCCCCCCCCGGCCCCCGCCTGCCACCGCCCCCCCCGGCTCCCGCCTGGGCCCCCCGTCGCCGCGACCCCCCCGGCCTGCCCCACTCGCTCAGCTACGCCGGGGCCCTGGCGCCCAGGTACGGGGCGCCCCGAGTGTACCGCGCACCCCTCTTTTAAGGGGGGGGGAGAGGGGGGGGTGTCGGGGGCGAGCCCCAGCGTGGGGGCGTGACGTCAGCCCCCCCCCTCCCCTCAGGGAGGCTGAAATCTCCGGGGAGCCCCCCCCGTCCATTGGGGATCCCCCTCCCCATCCTTCAGGGACCCCCAAATTGGGGACCCCTCACACCCCAAATGTGCTCCCTTTGCCCCCCTCCCCCCCAAACCTTCCCCTTCACCCCAGCACCCCCCCAGCCCCACATTTGGGGTCTCCCTGGGGGGGCACCCCCTCCCCAATTTCCCTCCAAACCCCCGTTCTGGGGCTCCCCCCGCCGCGTCTCCGGCCCTTTCGGGGGGACCTCTCCTGCTCCCCCTCTTTTTTTTTTCCCTCTTTTCTTCACTCGGGGGGGGACACCCCATCCCCAGGGCTCTGGGGGGGCTCGGGGGGGCAGGGGCCGTGTATGGGGGGGCTAACTCCTGTTTCTCTTTTCTCTCTCTATTCTCTCCTTTTCTTGTGTCTTTTCTTTTTCCGTTTCTTTATTTTTCTCTTTATTTCCTTTTTTTTTTTTTGACATTTCTATTGTTTGCCACCCCAGGGCTTCGGGGGACCCCCCCGTGGCCCCCCCCCCCTCCCACCACGGACCCGCAGCCCCCCGGCACCTTGGTGTGACACCCCCCCCCCCAAACCCCCTGAATCACTCCATACCCCCCCCTCCATCCAAATTTAGGGGGCCACCCCCCCCCCCCAAACCCCGGGCTCCCCTGGCCACTCCTGGCGAGCGGCCGGTTTCGGGGGGGCCCCCCCGTCGCATCCCCCCCCCCCCCCCTTTGCGAGGAGGGGTTTTTTGGGGGGGGGGGGGCGCGCACAGCCGGGTTCAATACAGGGACCTGCCGCCACCGTCTCGTCTGGCTCCTTTTTGGGGGGAAACGCCGCCGGTTTGGGGGCGCTCGCTGCCCGTATAGCTCCCGTACGGCGCGGGAGGGAGGGTCCGTATGTATTCCATACATCCCGGGGGGGTTAGCCGTATGGCCTGGGGGGGGGGGGGGGCTGTACAGCCCTGGGGGTGGCCCCTATACATTTTGGGGGGGTCCATACAGCTCCTATACAGCCTGGGGGGGGCCCCTGCGCGGCCCTGGGAGGGAGCACAGGGGCGGTGTATGGCCGGGGGGGGGGTGTCTGTACAGGCCCTATAGACCCGGGGGGGTCCCCATGTCCCCGTATGGCTGGGGGGGTCCGTATGGCCCCTATAGATCCAGGGGGTCCCCGTGGCCCCTATAGAGGAGATGGGGAGCGCTGTAAGCCACGCCCCCTAGGGCCCAGGCCACGCCCCCTAGGGCCCAGGCCACGCCCCCGAAGCGAGGCCACGCCTCCAGGGCTGTGGCCCGCGGTGAAGCTCCACCCCCAAGTGAGGGCCCCACCCACACCGCGGCGGGGCCCCGCCCCCTGGCCCCACATCTCCCCAGCGGCGAGGGCGACCAATCGGCGGGCAAAGGGGGTGGGCGGGGCGAGCCGCCATTGGTCGGCCGAGAGTCAGCGCGCTCCCATTGGCCGCGGGGGCGGGGGCGCGGCGGAGGGAACGGAGCGGGCTGGCTGCACGCGGGAGAACGGCGCGGCGCGGCTGAGGTGAGCGCGGCAGTGCCGGGCTGGGGGCTCTCCGGTGGGGAAGGGGAAGGGAAACCGGTGGAACCCGGGTGGTGCGGGGAGGCGGGTGGGGGTGTCCGGCGGGAGGAGGCCGGACCGGTGCGGAGGGGTCCGGGGTCCTGACCTCACTTCCGCCTTTCCCCCCCCCCCCCACCTTACAGCGCAGCGGCGACCGTAGCGACGTTGCCATGGAGACGACGGCGCATCCCTATTGGCCGCGCTCTCTGCCGTTGCCGGGCTACGTGGCCAGCGCGCGCCCCGGCTGGCAGTCCGCAGGCGCGGTGGCGGCGGCAGGGGCGGGGCTATTGGCGTTGGGTTGGGCGTTGGGCGGGGCTAAGGGCGGGGCGAGGGGCGGGGCATCGCGAAGCCCCGCCCGCCGCCTGGCTCTGGGCTGGTTCCTGATGTGCGCGGGGATTCATGGGATACTGGAGGGCTACTTCAGCCTCCGGCACCGGGAGCTGCCCGCCGCCACCGGGCTCCTGGCCGATGTCTGTGAGCACCGGGCTGGGGGGAAACTGGGGGGTCCCTAAGGGGGTGGGTGGGTTCCCGGGGGGTTCCTAGTCACCTGGGAGGTTTGGGGAGGGGTCCCCTGGGGGGGGGGTCAGTGGGCCCTGAGGGGAAATTGGGGTTCCCCGGCCAGCCGGAGAGGGGGGGAAGGGGTGATGGAGGGCTGTGGGGTGAGGCTGGGAGTCCCCCAGGTGCCTGGGGGGGGTGAGGAAGGGTGGGGGGTACCTGCCAGCGGCTGGGTGTCCGTCCGTCGTGTTCCCCCCCCTCCCATCACCACCACCAACCCCGCGCTGCCCGCAGGGAAGGAGTACGCCAAAGCGGACAGCCGTTACATGACGTGAGTTGGGGGAGGCCGGCGGGGAGGGAGGCGTTCAAAGGAGCAGGGCGCACGAGCTAACCGCGCTCTGTGCGTGCTGTCCCCCTTGTTTCCAGGAGCGATGACTTCACGGTTGCCATGGAGACGGTGACAGCCTGGGCCTGGGGCCCCCTCAGCTTCCTCACCTTCCTTGCCTTCCTGCGGCACCACCCGACCCGCTACATCCTGCAGCTCCTCGTCTCCCTCGGTACGACACCCCTGCGCGCCCTGGGAGGGGATGTGAGGGCGGGCCGCCTGTGTCCCCGGAACCACCCGGCCCTCCCCGACCTCCGTTTCCCTTCCTCCCGCCCAGGGCAGCTGTACGGGGACGTGCTGTACTTCGCCACAGAGGCCCAAGCAGGCTGGAGCCACAGCGACCCCCAGCCCCTCTACTTCTGGGGCTACTTCGTGGGGCTGAATGGGCTGTGGGTGCTGGTGCCCGCCGCTCTCCTGGCCGACGCCTGCCGACACCTGGCCGCTGCCCAGCGCGCCTTCGACCGCCCCCGCCACAAGGCCCACTGATCCCGGCCGGGAGCTCCGTACGGAAAAGCCGAGTGGCCGTTCGGGGTGAATTCGGGGATCCCCCGAGCCCTCCGGAGTTGGATTCGGTGCCTACTGGGGGTGACGCCGGGGTTGCTGAGCTCAGGGACAGCGGCCCGGATGGCTGGGTCCCTTTGGGGAGGAGAGGACACACAGACACACACCCCCCCCCCCCCCGTTCCCCCCGAATAAACGAGCTGGAACCGGAGCCGTGGTCTGTGCTGGGGGGGGGGGGGAACGGGACGGACGGACAGGAGGACCCGGGGGAGGAGGGGGCGTGGCCTGCGGGAGATTGACAGCTGCTGTGGGAGGGAAGTTCCCCCCCTCCGCCGCTCGTCAGCCAATGGGAAATTAGGTCGCCCGCCGTGGCCAATGGGAGGGTGGGGTGGGCGGGGCTAGGCTGGGCCCAATGGCGGCTGGGAGCCTTCTCTGCTCCCGACGGTCCACAGCGGGTTGAAGCTGAACGGGGGCGGGGGGGGTAGCGGTTGCTCGGCAGCCAATCAGTGCCTGCTTTCTCCTTAAGTCCCGCCTTTCCCTCCGTCGCGCCCAATCAGCGTGCGCTTCCCTCGACGGCGCGGCCACACCGCCCAATGGGCGGCCTCTTCTCCGTTAACTCCCGCCTTCCCGTCCAGCCAATTAGCACTCGTGCTGTCCTTGCGATCCGCCCCTTCTCCCGCCGTCCAATCAGAGCCCGCTCCCTGCGTAGCCCCGCCTCCCCGCGCTCTCCCCAATCAGCGCTCGCTCCTCCACGGCCTCGCCACGCCCCCTCTGCTCCCTCCCCCTCGCCCCCCCCCCGCCCAATCCGCGTGCAGCCGCGCCGTCGCCGGGGCGACGCCGATCCCGCCCCCCTCCCCCTTCCGCCCTCCCCGCCGGCCTCCGCGCGGGGCGGGACTTCCGATCCGGCCGCCGTCCAATGGGGACGCGGCGAAGGCGCCTCCGGCCAATGGGAACGCGGGCGGCGGGCGAGGCGGAAGCGCGGCGGCGGGGTCAGAGGGCGTCGCTGTTGATGTTGACACGGGCCCGGCGGCGGCAGCGCCCCCGCCCGCGCTCCACGGCCCGACAGCTCCGGCCTCGCCGCCCCGCCCGTGGGGGGGCCTGGGCGAGGCCCCCCCGGCTCCGCGGGGCCCGCGGGTAGCACCAGCGCCCCCGGCTCCCGGCGCTTCCCGGGCCCGGTGGGGCCTCCCGGTTCCTTCCTCCCCGCCCCGGTCCCTTCCCCGGTCCCGTCCCGTCCTCTCCCCCCCCACCCCACCCCCCCCGGCGCCGCCCCATGCGCGCCCCGCCATGACGATCCTCCCGAAGAAGAAGCCGGTGCCGGCGCCCGACGGCGACGCCGACTCGGGCCCGGACGCCGGCCCAGAGCGCGGAGCTGACGCCGGACCCGAGCGCGGCCCCGGCGGCGTAGGCGAACCCGGCGGCCCCGGCGGCGTCGGGGGACCGAGGCCCAGGGCTTCGCCGCCGCCGCCACTGCGGGGTTGGGCCGGGTTGCCCGCCGCCGGTTCGCCCCCCCCCGCCGGTCCCGGTGGCCCCGGCGGCGGCGGCCCCGGTGCTGGAGACGGGCCCGGGTCTCTGCTGGGGCTGGAGGCGGCGGCGCTGGGGCTGCCCGAGCCCCGAGGGCCCGGCGGAGGCGGAGGCGGCGGCGGTCCCGGCCACAGCAAACGGCGGCGGCGCGGAGGAGCCGGACCCAGCGGCGGCCCCGGAGGCGGAGGCTCCGTTTGCGGCGGCCCCGGCGGGATGGGGCTGGGGATGGGCCCCGGCGGCAGCCCCGGCCCCGACGAGGCGGGAGGCGGCTACAACAGCGAGGACGAGTACGAAGCCGGGCGGGTGGAGATGGACCCGGCCACGGCCGAGCAGGTACGGGGGCTGGGGGGGGGGGAACACACCGGGCCGGGGGGGGTCGGGCTTTGGGGGGGGGGGGGGGTCCCCCGTGTTTCGCCCCCTCCCACCTGTGTGCGTCACACGAGGGTTTTGTCCCCGTCGCGCGTGTCGTGTGTGTGTCGTGTCCCCCCGCCCGTCTCCGCGCTCGTAGCACCCCATCGCGGCGGGATGGGACAGGACCACCCCCCCCCCTCGGTGCGGGTGCCGGCCCCGATCCCGGCTGTGTCTCCAGCAGGAGCACCGGTTCGAGAAGGCGCTGCGGGAGAAGAAAGGCTTCATCATCAAACGCATGAAGGAGGACGGCGCCTGCCTCTTCCGGGCCGTAGGTGAGCCCCGCGCCCCCCCGCACCCCCTCACCCCGGGTGTCCCCATCCCAGCACGGGGCTCCCAGGCAGCCGTGGGGGGGTGGGGGGGCGGCTGACACCCCCCCTTTCTGTGTCCCGTTCCCCCCCCCCGCCACCCGGGTGCCGCCAGCTGACCAGGTGTACGGAGACCAGGACATGCACGAGGTGGTGCGGAAGCACTGCATGGATTATCTGGTGAGGCGCTGGGGGGGACTGGGGGGCACTTGGGGAGCACTGGGATACATTGGGAGGCACTGGGAGGCACTGGGATGTACGCAGAGGCGCTGGGAGGGTGCTCGGAGCGCTGGGGGACAACAACACTGGGTTGCTGGCCCCCCAACGTCCGCGGGGCTCCCCCCACTCGATGTCCCCGGGGCAGCCCCGCAGTGCCGCGACGTCCTTTAACGTCCCCTCGTGCCCCCCCCCCCAGATGAAAAACGCCGATTACTTCTCCAACTACGTGACGGAGGATTTCACCACCTACATCAACCGCAAGCGCAAGAGCACGTGCCACGGGAACCACATCGAGATGCAGGCCATGGCCGAGATGTACAACCGCCCCGTCGAGGTCTACCAGTACGGCACCGGTGCGTGTCCCCGCAGGACCCTGGGGGTGGCGGGAGGGGGGGGGACGACACAGTCCCCGAGGCACCGTGGGGGTTCGCAGGGTGCTGACGTGGGTGTTTTGGGGGCGTCCCTGGGGTTCCTCAGGGTGCTGGAGGGGGGGGGGGTTCCTGCGGTGTGTGGAGTCCCCAGGGTGTATGGGGGAGTCTCTGGGGTGCTGCTGGAGGGGGGGGGGGGTCCCAGGCGTTTGGGGGGGGGGTTCCTGCGGTTCCCCGGGGTGGCGGGGGGGTGCGGCCGTGCTGACGGGGGTGCCCGCAGAGCCCATCAACACCTTCCACGGGATCCAGCACAACGAGGACGAGCCCATCCGGGTCAGCTACCACCGCAACATCCACTACAACTCCGTCGTCAACCCCAACAAGGCCACCATCGGCGTGGGGCTGGGGCTGCCCTCCTTCAAGCCGGGGGTCAGTGGGGCTGGGGGGGTGTCGGGACCCCCATTTCTGTGGGGTGGGGGGTGCCCTCTGTCAGCCCAGGGGGTCAGGGGGGCTTGGGACCCCTATTTCTGTGGGGTGGGGGGTGCCCTCTGTCAGCCCAGGGGGTCAGTGGGGCTGGGGGTTGCTGGGACCCCCATTTCCATGGGGCAGGGGGTGCCCTCCATCAGCCCAGGGGGGCCTGGGACCCCCATTTCCATGGGGCAGGGGGTGCCCTCTGTCATCCCGGGGGGTCTCGGGGGTCCCTGTGGGTCCTGGGGCCTCCCCCTCCCTTCCTGACTGGGTGGAGCCATGGAGGGGGCGTGGCCACATTTCCCCACCTCCCAATGGCTGCCTCTGTCCTGGGGGGTGTGTCCAAGTGAAGCCCCGCCCCCAGCTGTGCCTGTGGGGGGCGTGGCCTATGTGTGTGGGTGTGTCTAACCATTGCCCCGCCCCTGCTGTATTGCCTGGCAGAGCTCGGGGGGCGGAGCCTTTTGGGGTAGGGGCGTGGCCTGGGGTGTGGGGGCGGAGCCTTTTGGGTGGGGGCGTGGCCTGGGGCTGTGGGGGCGTGGCCTGGGGCTGTGGGGGCGTGGCCTATGGTGTCCCCGCCCCCAGCTGGCGGAGCAGTCCCTGATGAAGAGCGCCATCAAGACCTCGGAGGAATCCTGGATCGAGCAGCAGATGCTGGAGGACAAGAAGCGGGCGACCGACTGGGAGGCCACCAACGAGGCCATCGAGGAGCAGGTGGCCCGCGAGTCCTACCTCCAGTGGCTGCGCGACCAGGAGAAGCAAGCCCGGCAGGTGGGGCGCCCCACAAACCCGCACACCCACCCCCCCCCCCCTTCCCCGATCCCTCCCCGGCTGCCCGCCCGCGGCCGGTGGGGGTGACGCGAGGGTCCCCCGCAGCCCCGCAAGGCCAGCGCCACGTGCAGTTCGGCTACGGCGGCGGCGGCCAGCGGTTTGGAGGAGTGGAGCGGGCGTTCGCCGCGACCGCGTAGCGCCGCCCCGTCGCCCGAGCATCCCGGTCTGCACCCCGAGGCGCCCGGTCCCAAGCCCCCCTCGCCCGGCGCCCCACCGCCCGGCAAGCCCCCCTCGCCCTGTGCCCCAGGTGGGTATCTCTGGTGGCTGGGGGGGGGACAAGCGACACAAACTGGGGGCTTATGGGGTGCTGGGAGGGGTCAGCTGGGGTTGAGGACCCCAAACTAGTTGTTAGGGGATGCTGGAGGCCCCAAATTGGCTGCTGGGGGGGGGTCAGGAGCCCCAAACTGGCATTTACGGGGCGCTGGGGGAGCCCAAACTAGATGCTGGAGCCCCAAACTGGGAGTTACGGGGTGCCGGGAGCCCCAGATGGGTTACTGGGGAGGGGGGGCCCAAATGAGCGTAGGAGGGTGCTGGTTGGGGCTGCTGGGGGGCTCAGGGCTGGTGTGCCTGGGTGTCCCCCCCTCAACATGCCTGCCCCCCCCCCAAACCAGGGACCAGCAGCCAGCTGGGGGCGGGTGGGGGCCGGGCCACCCCCCCGTTGGTGTCCCTGTACCCCGCGCTGGAGTGCCGCGCCATCATGCAGCAGATGTCCCCCACCGCCTTCGGTGAGCGGGGAGGGGCTGGACGGGGGGGCTGGGGGGGCTCCGGCTGGGGGTCGGGGAGGTGCAGGGGGGTCTTGGGGGGGGGGGAGTTGAGGGAGATTTAGGGGTGTCGTTGTTGGGGCAGCATGTCTCGGGTTGGGGGGGGGAATCCCAGGTTCAAGGACGTCAGATCACAGTTTTGGGGGTGAGACTTGACTTTTTGGGGTTTCAGCTTGGATTTTGGGGAAAAGGTCTCCACTGGGATGGCTGTCCCCTTTGTGAGGCAATTTCGGGGGGTGGGGGGCCCAGAACCTTCCCTTGAGGGGAAGGTAGCCAAGCTCTGCCCCCCACGTCGGGGCGAATCTGTGGGGTCACGTGCCTCCCCCTTAAACCTTCTCCCCCCCCCCCCCCCAATTTTTGGGGCCCCCTCCCCAGGCCTGAACGACTGGGAGGACGACGAGATCCTGGCGTCGGTGCTGGCCGTCTCGCAGCAGGAGTACCTGGAGACCATGAAGACCTCCCGCCACAGAGACCCCACCGCCGACAAGAGTTGATATTGAACCCCCGGACTGCGCCCCGGCCCCCCCCGCGGCCCCCCCAGGGACCTCTAGGTGCATGGCGGCCCAGGCTGGGGGGGGACATTTTATTTTGGGGAACCCCCCCCTCCCCGCTTTCATGGGACGCCTCCTGGCCGGGGAGGGGAGGGGGACACAGCGCTGGACGCCGCGGGACGAACCTCGGCTATTTTGGGGGGCAGGGGAGAAGCGCCCCCCCCCCCCCTCTAATTACAGCTGGAAGGAAGAAGGGGGGGGACTGGGGGAATGGAGGGGGGAGGGGAAGGTTGGGGGGGGCTCCTATTTTTTTGTAGGGTCTCCCCGTGGGATTTTGCTGTTTGGGGGGTGGGGGTGGGTGTCCCCCTCTCTGCCCCCTGCCCCTCCCGGAGCATCCTGCCCCCCCCCACCCCACCCCCCCAGGGTGAGGGAGGGTGTGGAGTGGGGCTGGGGGTGCTGCCCCCGCCACCCCCTCACCACCCCCCTGTGCCCTGTTATTAAACTGATGCCCAGCAGCCCCCCCCGGCCCCGTCTCTTCATGGGGGGGGTGGGGGGTGCTTAAAACCACCTGGGGGGGGGGGGCAGTTTTGGGGTGACAAGGCCTTGGGGGGGGGGAAGCACCGGGGGAGGGGGTGTCACAAGGCTGTTGGGGGGTAAAGCTCCTTGGGGGGGGAGCGGGGCTGCTTGGGGAGGCCCTGGGCCCCTTTGGTGGGTGCCCGTCACCGTTTTCGGGGGCCCGGGCCCGGTTTTGGGGAGCTCCCCCTCCCCCCGCACCCCGGCCCCCAGCAGGGCGTACCTTCGCCGTTGCCATGGTTGCGCGTCGCGGGGTGATGACGCGAGCGGCGGGAGTCAATCAGCGGTAAGGGCGGGCGCGAGGGGGTGGTGTCACTTCCGGCGCGCGGCGGAGGGAAGAGAGATGGGCGGAGGGATCGGTGTCGGGCTGCGGGCCGGACCGGGGGAAGGCCGCTCCGGGACGCACGGTCCAGCCCCCCCCCCGCCCCGTTCTCGCGGTCGCCCCTTGGCGGCTCGTTTTGGGGCCAAAAAGGCGTTTTTTAGCGCTTACAGTTGCTGACGAGGGGCGACGAACGGTGGCTTTGCTCGCCCTGTCCAGGCGATAGTACGTGGGCTGGGGGATACTGGGGCTGTCGGGGGGTTCTGTCGCGATACGGAGTGTATCGCGGAGGCTCCCAGGGGTTTGGGGCTCGTTATATCGCGACAAAACGCTGCTGGAAGCTCCCGGTAGCGGGCGCTAGGGCCGGCGCCGTGCCATCTCCATGGCGACGGGTGGGCGTGGCAAGAGGGGGCGGGGACACTTCCCTGACTAGGCTTCCCATTGGTCCGTCGGCGGCCTCGGGGATTTCCCTCCCGCCCGCCCTTAGCCCGTAGGGGAGGGCGGCGCATGCGCAGAGCGGGACGCTCGCGGCATGGAGCTGCGCGGGGGGGCGGCGGCGGGCGCGAGGACCGGTGAGGGAAATGCCGGGGGGGGGGGGGAAGCGGCGCCGGGGGCGGGGGGGGGATGTGAGGGAAAAGCGGGCGGTCTCTGCCCGGGGAGACTACGGGGAGTCCGGGGAGGTGCTGAGGGGAAAGCGGGGGGGGGGGTTATGAGGGGAAAGTGGGGGGTCTCGGGGCCGGGGGGGGTGGTTTGAGGGGGATCGTGAGGGAAAACTGGCCGGGGGGGGTCCCGAGAGCGGGTTTTGAGGGGGGTTCTGAGGAGAAACTGGTGATTCCCGAGGCGGGAAGGGTGTTGAGGGGTCCCCGAGCGGTTTGTGAGGGGAACGGGGGGGGGGGGGGGGGGGTTGAGGGGGATCGTGAGGGAAAACTGGGGCTCCCGGTGGGTTTTGAGGGGTTCCGAGGGAATTTCTGGGAAGAACGAGTTCCTGGGCCAGGGGATCCCGGGGGGAAGGGGGATAGGGGGTTCCCAGGGGGGTTCTGAGGAGAACCCGGCGGTTCCCGGCCCTGGGGGGGTTCTGATGGGACAAGGTGGGCCTTGGGGCTGGGGGGAATACGGGGTCCCTGTGAGGTCTGCTGGGGGGAGCCCCCCTATAGCCCCCCGACATTCTCCCCAGATCCAGGCAAAAGAAAGAAAAAGCGCAAAAAGGACAAAAAACAGAAACCGCCGCCACGGTGAGGGGTGATACAGCGGGGTCATGACCCTGAGCCCCTTAGGGATGGGGGAGGTGGAGCTTTTGGGGTGTCCCTGTTCCCCGGGGGGACAAGCATAGCCCCCTGTTTGGGGGGGGGAGGCACATTCCCAGGGCCACCCCTCCCCCTGGCAGGGCTATTTTTAACCCTGCGGTGCCAGGGGCCATGAGGTCATTGCTATTTTGGGGGGGTGATGTCCCAGGATGCCTCGCAACCCCCACGCTCCAGCCTGGGGGGGCCTCTGGGACCTCCCAGTACTCTCCTGGGACCACCCACCCCCCCCTTTTCCCCCTGTGGGACCCCCCACCGGCCTCGGTGTCTCCCAGGGACGCAGAGCCCTGGGGCGTGCGGGGACACTTGGGTTCCCAGCCAGGCTCTCCCCCCGCCAGGACCCCCAGCCCCCCCGAGGATGCGTCCCCAGAGACCCCCCCTCCCCTGCCCCCGCTGTCGGAGGGGCTGCTGGGCTCTGACGAAGGGGAGCAGGAGGACCCCCGGGACTACTGCAAAGGTGGGGGCACCCAGACGCCCGGATGCACGGCGGGGGGGGTGGGTGGGTGGGCAGCACCCAGGTACCAGAGCGCTGCTGTGTCGTTGTGTCGTGTCCCCCCCCCCCCAAAGGCGGGTATTACCCCGTGCGGATCGGAGACCTCTTCAACGGGCGCTACCACGTGGTGCGCAAGCTGGGCTGGGGGCACTTCTCCACCGTCTGGCTCTGCTGGGACATCCGGTGAGTGCCCGGGACCCCCGGGAGGGTGGGTGGGTTTGGGGGGCCCCCCCCCCCCCCCCCCGACTCCTGGGTCCCCTTTGCAGGCGGAAGCGGTTCGTGGCGCTGAAGGTGGTGAAGAGCGCGCCCCAATACACCGAGACGGCCCTGGATGAGATCAAGCTGCTGAAATGCGTGAGTGCACCCGGCTGCCCCCCCCCCCCCCCCAAACTGGGGACCCCCCCCCGCCTCCTCCAACCCCTCCCCGGGGCCCCCCCAGGTCCGTGACTCCGACCCCAGCGACCCCAAGCGCGAGAACATCGTGCAGCTCATCGACGACTTCAAGATCTCGGGGGTCAACGGCGTCCGTATCCTTCCGGGGGTCACCTCCCCGGGGCGGGGGGGTGTCGGTCCTGGGCGGGGGGGGCCCCCACATCCCCCTGCCCTGGGGGAGGGGGGTCCCAGGTGTCTGGGGTACTCCTTGACCCCCCCAGACGTGTGCATGGTGCTGGAGGTGCTGGGCCACCAGCTCCTGCGCTGGATCATCAAGTCCAACTACCAGGGGCTGCCCCTGCCCTGCGTCAAGAGCATCGTGCGGCAGGTGAGGGGGGGCCCCTGCATCCCCCCGGGACCCCCAAATCCCTGTGGGACCCCGAGTCCTGCCCTGGGCCCTCCTGATCCCCCCCCCGCACGGACCCCTGGTGTTCCCCGGAGCCCCCCAACGTCCACATGGGACCCAAATGTCCCCCCTGGAGCCCCCCAAATCCTCTCAGTATACCTGTGGGACCCCAAACATCCTTCCCACCCCCCCAAAATCCATTCTGGGACCCTCCAAGTGTTCTCTCTGGTGCCCCCCCAAAACTGTCCCGTACCCCCATATCCACTGGAGGCCCCGAGTACCCCTAAACATCCTCGAGACCCCCAGATCCCCCCCCCATTCCCCTGCACGGGATGCCAGCGGGCCTCGGGGACGCCGTGACGGAGGGTTGCCGCCCCCCCCCCCCACCCCACCCCTTCCCGATTTGGGGGTGCTCCCCCCCCACCACCCCCAAACCGCGTTGGGGCGCAGGTGCTGGAGGGGCTGGACTACCTGCACACCAAGTGCAAGATCATCCACACCGACATCAAGCCCGAGAACGTGCTGCTGCGCGTCGGGGAGCCCTTCGTGCGGCAGCTGGCGGCCGAGGCCGCGCGATGGGCCCGGGGGGGCGGCCCCCCCCAGAGCGCAGGTACTGCCCCCCGCGGTGGGGCGCGGCTGGGACCCCCTGTGGGGTGTGGGGGTGTGGGGGGGGCCGCTCCGATTCCCCCTGTCCCCCCTTTCCCTCTCTGCAGTGAGCTCCGCGCCGCAGGACGTCCCCGTGAGTGTCGCCTCGCGCGCCCGCGTGACTTCACGCGTCTCCTCGCCTGCGCCCCCCCCGCCCCCCGCCCCCCCTTCCCGCACGGCTGCTCCCGCGCGGCGCTTTGCGCCCCCCAACCCCTCGCGGGACCCCCACACCGCTCCCCCGCGGCAGGAGCGGCTCTCCCGCGCCCAGCGGAGACGGCGGCGGCGGCGGCGGCGACGGCAGAGCCGCCTCCTGGCCCAGCGCCTGCAGGACCTGGAGCACCTGCGGGAGATGGGGGGGTCACCGGGGGCCCCCGAAAACGCCGGTCAGTGCTCGGGGTGTGTGGGGGGGGGAGGTGTTGGGGTGTTGACGTGGGGATCCCTGCCTCCCTTTGGGGGGGCTGCTGGGATCTGGGGGGGGCTCAGGGTTTGCTCCCTCCCGCAGACACGCCCCCCTTGGACCCCGACGAAGGGGGCACCCCCCCCAGCGGCGCCTCCTCCTCGGGGGTGCACACCCTGCGGGCCGGCGGCTCCAGCGACGGGCTCTCGGGGGGCTCCTCCGCCTCGGGGGGGGGCCCCCCCCGCCGCCCCCCCAGCCCCAGCTCTGCCTCCGACTCCCTCCTCACGCCCACCTCCAGCTCCCTCATCTCGGGGGGCTCAGGGGGGGCCCCCATCCCCCTCGGTCAGCGGGGGGGCCCAGGGGGATATTGGGGGGCAAGGGGGGTGGGTGGGGAGGGAATTTTGGGGGGAGTTGGGGGGCAGGTGGGGGTGGAGGGTGGAATTGGGGGGCAGCAGGGTTGCAGGGGTGAGGTTGGGGGGGGCAACTGGGGGGACGGGGGGATATTGGGGGCAGGGGGGGTGGAAGGTGATGGGGGGAGTTGGGAGAAGTTGGGGGGTGCTGGGGTGCTCTTGGGGGCGGGGGGTCTGCCAGGGGTGGAGGGCGGGGGGGGGGGGGCATTGGGGTGCCTCCGCTGATGTCCCCACTGCTGCCACGCAGGTGGGGGGGTGCCGGGGGGGCAGGAGAACCCCCTGGACCCCCGCTGCGCCCCTCGACTGCGCGTCAAGATCGCCGACCTGGGCAACGGCTGCTGGGTGGTGAGGGGGCACCGGGGGATGGACGGGGGGGTAGGGGGCGAGGTTGGGGGCGGTGGGGGGGTTTGGGGGTGCCCCCCCCCCTCCCCTCCCCGGAGGTGACGCACCGGCCGCCCGCAGCACCGGCACTTCACCGAGGACATCCAGACGCGCCAGTACCGGGCCCTGGAGGTGCTGCTGGGGGCCGGCTACGGGCCCCCCGCCGACATCTGGAGCACCGCCTGCATGGTGAGGGGCCCTGCCCCACGGCCTGCCCCACGGCCTGCCCCACGGCCGGCCCCACACACCCCTCCCCTGTGCCCCCAGGCCTTCGAGCTGGCGACCGGCGATTACCTCTTCGAGCCCCACTCCGGGGAGGACTACAGCAGGGATGAGGGTGGGCGGGGCCTGGGGAGAGGGGGCGGGGCCTGGGGAGAGGGGGCGGGGCCTGGGGAGAGGGGGCGGGGCCTGGGGAGAGGGTGGAATGGGCTGGAAGGGGCGGGGCCTGGGGAGAGGGGGCGGGGCCTGGGGAGAGGGTGGAGTGGGCTGGAAGGGGCGGGGCCTGGGGAGAGGGGGCGGGGCCTGGGGAGAGGGTGGAGTGGGCTGGAAGGGGCGGGGCCTGGGGAGAGGGGGCGGGGCCTGGGGAGAGGGTGGAGTGGGCTGGAAGGGGCGGGGCCTGGGGGGCGGGGCCTGGGGAGAGGGGGCAGGGCCTCCGGCAGCTGGATGGGGTGGAGTGGGCTGGAAGGGGCGGGGCCTGGGGGAGAGGGGGCGGGGCCTCAGGCAGCTGGATGGGGTGGAGTGTGCTGGAAGGGGGCGGGGCCTGGGGGAGAGGGGGCGGGGCCTGGGGAGAGGGTGGGGTGGGCTGGAAGGGGCGGGGCCTGGGGAGAAGGGGGCGGGGCCTCAGGCAGCTGGATGGGGTGGAGTGGGCTGGAAGGGGCGGGGCCTGGGAGAGAAGGGGCGGGGCCTCAGGCAGCCGGGTGGGTGGGGAGGCCTGTGAAAGGGGCGGGGCCTGACGCGCCCCTCCCCCCAGACCACATCGCCCACGTGATCGAGCTGCTGGGGGAGATCCCGCGTCACGTGGCGCTGGGCGGGCGCTATTCCCGGGAGTTCTTCAACCGCCGCGGTGAGGGGCGGGGCTAGGGGAGGGGGCGGGGCTGTGGGGGGCGTGTCCTACGGCTGGGTGGTGACGCACACCCCCTCCCCCCCCGGCCCCGCCCCGCAGGGGAGCTGCGGCACATCCGGCACCTGCGGCCCTGGGGGCTGCGGGCCGTGCTGCAGGAGAAGTACGAGTGGCCCCGGGGGGCGGCCGCCGCCTTCGCCCGCTTCCTGCGGCCCATGCTGGCCTTCGAGCCCGCCCACCGCGCCACCGCCGCCCAGTGCCTGCACCACCCCTGGCTCCGCCCCTAGCCCCGCCCCCCCGAGTGTGAATAAAGGCGTGGCACAGCTGGGGTCCTTCTTCGGGGGGGGGGGGGGGGTGTGTGGTGGTGGTTTATTGGGGGTCCCCGACCGCCATGGGGACCCCAGCGTCCGGCCGCCCTCCGGGCTAGGCGCGGGAGAGGTGGGAGATGATGCTCTGCACCGCGCCCGAGGTCGTGCCCTGTCCCCCGATGTCGGGTGTGTGCGTCTGTGGGCGGAGCCAGCCGTGAGGGCGGGGCTTGCCTTGGCCCCTCCCCCTGTGGGTGAGGCCTCGTGTCCTTTTGGGGGGGGGGGGGGGGCCAGGACTTACCCGGGGGTCGTCCAAGGAGGCAAGGACGGCCTGGCGGATGGTGGAGGCGTGGCTGTGCAGCCTGGGGGAGGGACAGCCCGACGCCACGCCCACATCAGCAAGCCCCACCCACAGGGCGTGACCCACCCCTTGAAACCCCGCCCCCAAGGTGGAGGCCCCGCCCCCCCAAGCCCCGCCCACCGGAGGTGGTCCAGCATCATGCAGGCGGCGAGCAGGGCGGCCGTGGGGTTGGCGATGTTGCGGTTGGCGATGCTCTTCCCCGTGTTACGTGTCGCCTGCGGGGGGGGGGGGGGGGGCAGGGGGTGATTGGGGGGACCCCCGCGTCCCCGTCAGCACCCCCAGCCCCCCCCCCCCAACCCGGTGCTTCCCCCAGGGCCCTCCCTGCACCCAGACACCCCCCCCCCAGCAGCCCCATGGTGGCTGTAACCGGGGGCAGGGTCCCCCCCCCCGGCCCAGGCACCCCCAGGACCCACGGTCTCGAAGACGGCGTAGTCGTGGCCGTAGTTGGCGCCGGGAACGAGGCCGGGGCCCCCCACCAGCCCGGCGCAGACGTTGTTGACGATGTTGCCGTAGAGGTTGGGCATCACCATCACGTCGAACTGCTGTGGGCGCGACACCAGCTGGGGAGAGGGAAGGGTTAACCGGGCTTACTGGGGTTACTGGGATTAGCTGGGGGGGGGTGGCGGGGGCGCAGGGCCCACCTGCATGGTGGTGTTGTCCACGATCATGCTGTTGAAGGTGATCTCGGGGTACTCGGCCGCCACCTCCTTGCAGCACTGCAGGAACAGGCCGTCCCCCAGCTTCCTGCAGGGACCCGGGGGGGGTCAGCGGGCACCCGGCCACCCTCCCGGTGGGTGTCGTGGGTGTCCCGTGGTGTGTGTCCCCCCCTCCCCGCCCCTGACGCACATGATGTTGGCCTTGTGGACGGCGGTGACGGAGCGGCGGGCGGCGGCGCGGGCCAGGCGGAAGGCGTAGTGCGCGATGCGGCGCGAGCGGCCGGCCGTGATGATCTTCAGGCTCTCCACCACCCCCGCCACGCTCTGGGGACAAAGGGGGGGGGGGGTGAGTGGGCGGGGCCAGGCTGGGGAGGGGCGGGGCTACAGGGAGCAACCAGCCTGTGGGCGGGGGCTGAGGCCCTGGGGGCGTGGCCAGAGGGATGTGGGGGGTATGGCCAGGGTGCTGTACCCAGAGCAATGCAATGGGCAGTGCTGGGGGGGCGTGGCCATGCGGGGGGCGTGGCCATGGGGGGCGTGGCCAGAGCAATGCAATGGGCAGTGCTGCCGGGGGGGCGTGGCCCCGTGGGGGGCGTGGCCATGCGGGGGGCGTGGCCATGGGGGGGGCGTGGCCCACCTCGTGCTCCAGGCTGCTGTACTCGCCCTCGGTGTTCTCCCGCACGATGAGGATGTCGATGTCGCGGTGACGCGTCTCCACCCCGGGCAGGCTCTGGCAGTGGATGACGTTGGCGTACAGGTCCAGGCTGGTCCTGCCACACCATGACGGACAGGTCAGGCTCCGCCCCTCGGCCACGCACCCCCTCCCAGTGCTCCCAGTTCCCCCCCGCTCTCACCGGATGAGGTTGTTACGGGACTTGTGGCTGGGCGGGAGGTTGTGGTTGGTCTCAATGTTCCCTGGGGAGGGGACGCAGATGGGGGTCAGGGGGTTCCAGGGGTGGGGGGGGGTGGGGGGCAGGGGGGTCCCCAGCCCCGTGCTCGCTCACCCTTGAGGGCGACGCCGTTGCGGCGGATGGCCATGATGGCGTTGTGCACGTCGTCCTCGGGCGCCTCGGCACTGACGCGCACCTCCTCGAAGTCCACGGGCACGCAGGCGTGCCTGGGGGCGGGGAACAGCCTGGGTCCCATGGACAGCCCGGATGCCTGGGCCGACGGCGGGGAGGGGAGGGGGGCACCCACCTGAAAACCTCCTTGACATGCAGCATCAGTTCGGGGCCGATGCCGTCACCGGGGATCAGCGTCACGGTGTGGCGGCCCCCATACTTGGCGGGGGGCGGCTGTGGGGGCACCAGGGGGGTGAGGACCCAGATGTTTGGGCCCCCGTCCCCCTCCTTGACCCCCCCCCCCGCCTCCCCCATCCCCTTCCTGGGCAACTCAGGCATCCATGCACCCACCATGCAGATCCATGCATGCTCCCCCCCCCATGCTTTTGGGGTCCCCCCCACCCCGGGTTCCCCACTCCCCAAGCCTGGCCATACTCACGATGCTGGGCTGCTGCGGGGGCGAGCGGCCATGGCACGGGGGAGAAACAGGGGCAGTTAGTCGTGGTGCCGGCAAACGGGGAAGGTGTGGAGAGGGAAAGAGCGACGCCGCCCCCACCCCCCCGCCCCGCCAAGCCCACCCCCCCAAATCCACACAGCAAGAACAGCATGCTCCCCCCGCGCAGGCCCCTGCACCCCAGCTGTGACCCCCACACACACCCCAAAACAGGGGGCTCACAGCCCCCGCCACATCCCAGCCTCAATGCAGAGGCCGAGGGGGGGGTGCCCAAGCCTCTCCCCCCCCCGCCAGGGGACAGGGTAGGGTTGGGGACCCCCACCCCAGGACAGGGTCAGCCTCATGGTCCCTGCGACCCCACTCTCTGCCCCCCACCCCCCTGAGTGTTGGGGGGGTTTGGGGGGGGGGGTGGTGTCCCCCCGTGTTGTGCCCCCCCCCCCAGGAAAGGGCACTTACAGGTGGGAGGTGGCGCCGCTCGGCATCATGGGAAATCCAGGCCTGTGGAGGGCAGGGCGAGGTCACCGCCTGGGTGTCCCCACTCCCGCAGGCAGCCCCAGATGCCTCATTAACGCCGCTGCTGCTAATTAGGGTCTGGGGGGGCCCCGGGGGCTGCCCCCCCCCCCACCTTCGGCCAACCGCGGAGGATTCTGGGATCGAGCACCGACACCCCCCCCAGGGGCTTAAGGCACACGGCCCCACCCCCCCTAGAAATATCAACCAATCAGCGAGGAAGGCGCTGCCCCGCCCCGCCCACTCGCTCGGAATACAGCCAATCAGCATTCGCTAGGCCGGGCGGCTCCATCGCGGGAGCCAACCAGAGTACGTGCGCCTCACGGCTAGGCCCGCCCCGCCCCCAATCAGATCGCCGCACTCCGCCCGCGCACCGCCCCTCCCGCGAGCTGGCCAATCAGAACGCAGCACTACGTCCCCACCGCGGGGCCCGCCGCCCGGTTCCCGAGGGGCCCGGTGGAGGGGTAGGACCGTCCCGCCGCCCCGCCCGCGGCCCTTGGCACTCACCGGGCGCTGCCCCAGCATAGCCGGTACCCAGAGCCGCCGCGCCGCTGCCAGTGCCGCCGCCATGGCTGTTCTCCGCGATGGCAGCCGCGCCGCTCTCGCGAGATGTGGAAGAGACCGCGGGGGTGGGGTGTGTGGAGCGAGATCTCGCGAGAGTTCCCCGCGCTTTCCCTCGCGCCGCCGGCAGCGCCACAGAAGTCGCGGCGGCCATTTTGTGCCTGGGAGGCGCGGGGCTGCGGCGGCGGCGCATGCGCGGGACTCTCTCAGATTCGTCTCAGACGGGCGCGGGAGAGGCGGTGCCGCCCGCCATTTTGTCCCGGACCGAACGTCGCCCGTGGGTGGAGCCCTTTCCCGAGCAGCACTTCATCCCCGTTTTGGGCCGGTAAAAAAAAAAAAAAAATTAAAAAAAAAAAAATTAAAACCGTCGGGGATAAAGCCCGGACCGCCGTCCCGCAGCGGTTGCCATGGAAACGCTGAGATTAAGGGGTCGCAACTAGCGAGCGGCGCATGCACCGGGGCCCGGCCGCGCCTTTCCTGGCACCACCTCGCCGCACCACATAAGTCCCGGCCGCCATTTTGTCCGGTCGGCGGCGGTTACTGCGCAGGCGCGCCGCTTGGCCCCGCCCACCTCCGACGACAGCGGTGGTGGCCGGGCCACGTCGCGCGCGGAGCAGGCGCCCGCGAAAGGAGAAAAGCTCGTTTCCTATTGGCCGCAGCTCGCTCGGTAGCCCGCCCCCGGGGTTCGATTGGTCGCGCAGCAGCGGCGGGCGGCGCTGATTGGCTATCGGGCGAGGGTCTGTGGCCGGAGGGCGGTGCGGCCGGCAGTCATGGCGGCGCTGGCGGTGCTGGCCGGGCTGCTGGCGGTGGTGCTCGGCGCCGCAGGTGCATGGGGGGGGGACCCGGCGGGGATACGGAGCGGCCGGGGGGGGTCCCGAGGCACCCGCGGCCCTTGGGGGTTGAGTGTCCCGGGTCCCTCGGGGCTGGGGGGCTCCGTGGGTGTGGGGTGTCCCGGGATACTGGGGCCTGTGAGGGCCGGGGCGGGGGGGGTCCCGGTTCCCCCCCGGTCCTCACGGTTCCCCCCCCCCCCGCCCCGCAGGCGAGCCGTGCCCCGAGCCCACCATCGTGCCCTCGTACTACACTACCTCGGACGCCGTTATCTCCTCCGAGAGCGTCTTCGTGGTGGAGATCTCGCTGGCCTGTAAGAACGGCGCCCAGGTGAGTCCCCGCGGAGGGGGGTACCGGGGAAGGGGGGAGATGGTGGGCGCTACCGGGGCTTCCCTGCGTCCCACCGCCGCCCTTTCCCCGCAGAACGTGGCTCTCTACGCCGATGTCAACGGGAAGCAGTTCCCCGTCACCCGGGGGCAGGACGTGGGACGCTACCAGGTGAGCCCGGGGTCCCCAGGGGAGGGCACCCAGCGTGGGGGGGGTGTGGAGGGGTCCGGGGGTTCAGCGCTCCCCATCTCTCCCCCACCCTGTAGGTCTCCTGGAGCCTGGAGCACCGCAGCGCCCAGTCGGGCACCTACGAGGTGAAGTTCTTCGACGAGGAGTCGTACAGCGCCCTGCGCAAGGTGGGTCCCCTGCCCCACAGCCGGGGTCTCTCTTGGGGGAGCACCCCGGGGTGCCCCCAGCCCGGCTCCAAACCCGCTTTTATCTGTGCACCCCCAGGCTCAGCGCAACAACGAGGACGTCTCCCGAATCCGGCCCCTCTTCACCGTCAACGTGGACCATCGGGTGGGTTGGGGGAGGGGTTTGGGGTCTCTCTGGGTTTGGGGGGGGTCCTTGGCGTGGCTCACTCTGAACGCAGGGGTGCACACGTGGGGTTTTGGGGAGAAATCTGGGCGATTCGGGTGTGTTGGAGGGTCTGTGGAGGAGCTGAGAGTGTCGCCGGGATGGTTGCTGGGGCTGCGTCTGCTCTCGGAGGGGTTTAGGGGGTCCCCAGGGTGTTGGGGGAGGTGTTTTGGGGTGTCCCAGGGTTTTGGGGGGGGGGCACACGCTGGGATTTTGGGGCAGATTCTGAGGATGGGCCCTGCGGGGTTTAGGGGCACCCTGCGTGACCGGGGGGTGCTGGGGTTGGGGGGGGAGGTTTTGGGGGGGTACAGGATGGTTTTGGGGGGACAGCAGTGACACCCCCCCCCCATCATTTCTGCAGGGCGCCTGGAACGGTCCCTGGGTGTCGACGGAGGTGGTGGCGGCCGCCATCGGCCTCGTCATCTATTACCTGGCCTTCAGCACCAAGAGCAGCATCCAGGCGTAGGCCCCCCCCCCCCCAAAACACGGACCTCCCCCCCCCCCATTACAGCCCCCCTGAGGGGGTCCCCATGTCCTGGTGGGGAGCGGGGTGCCCCTAAAATTGCTCTGCTCCCCCGAAAATAAAGAATGTGTGGGGCGGGGCTGAAGGACTTCCCCAAAGGGGAATGGCTGGCTGGGGCTGGGCCCCAAAAATGGGGGAGCCGCCCCCCCCCCGAGGTGGGGGTGGCTTTGTCAGGGTGGAGCCCCCCAAATGAGGGGGGGTGTCTACCCTTAGCCCCCAAAACTGGGGGTCTTGAGGGTCCCCCCCCCACGATTGCTGCGGGGGGGTGTCCCCAAATGCCCCCCCTGTGGCTGTACCCCAATAAAGGCCTGGCCCCCCCATCTCCCTGTGTCTGTTTTGGGGGTGCCCCCCCCCTCCCATCCCATCCCACCCCCCAGGGACCCAGATGTTCGGGCTGCTCCCTGCTGGCTGATGACATCACCCCTGTCTGGGGCCGGGTGTGATGTCATCAGTGACAAAGCGGTCTGACCTCATGGGGGGGTCCCTGGGGGGGGGAGGGGGGGGTGGAGTTTCCCATCATCCCCTGGGCGGCTGCCAGGGTGTGGCTGCCGGGAAAGGGGGGGGGGGGGGGCTCCCCTCCCCCTCGCCTCCGGGGGGGGCTTCCCCCACCTCGCACCCCCCCATGGAACGGGGGGGGGGGGCTGAACCCCCCCACTGCCCCCCCCATGGCTCAGGGTGTGGCCGGGGGCGGGTCCCATCCGGGGGGGAGGGGCGGGGGGCGGGGCCAGCCGGCGGGGGGAGGGGCCTGCGGGCGGATTATGTCAGCCCCGCGGCAGCCGCAGCCCCGAGCTGGGAGCGGCGAGAGCAGGTAGGGCCGGGGGGGGGGGCACGGACGGGGACACACACACACCCACCCACCCACACACACACCCCCCGGCGGTTCGGACCCGCGGGGCCAGGGCTGCCCGGGGCTGAGGGGAAGGGCTGTCGGTGGGGCTTTTACGGGGCGGGTGGCGCTGAGGGGAAGGCGCGTCTGAGGGGATGCCGTGGGGCTGGGCTGAGGGGAGAGGGGAGGGGGGGGGCCTGGGCGAGGCGGGAAGCGCTGAGGGGCTGTGGGGGTGTGGGGCGGGAAGCGCGGAGGGGCCGGGGCTGAGGTAAAGGTGGATCTATGGGGTATCTATGGGGCCGGGCTGAGGTAAAGGTGGATCTATGGGGTATCTATGGGGCCGGGCTGAGGTAAAGGTGGGTCTATAGGGTGTCGATGGGGCCGGGCTGAGGTAAAGGTGGGTCTATAGGGTATCTATGGGGCCGGGCTGAGGTAAAGGTGGGTCTATAGGGTATCTATGGGGCCGGGCTGAGGTAAAGGTGGGTCTATAGGGTGTCTGTGGGGCCGGGCTGAGGTAAAGGTGGGTCTATAGGGTGTCTGTGGGGCCGGGCTGAGGTAAAGGTGGATTTATAGGGCGTTGATGTGGCTGTGTTGAGGTAAGGATGGCTCTTTAGGGTATTTACGGGGTTGCGCTGAGGTAAAGGTGGCTCTATAGCGTTTTATGGGGCCGGGGCTGAGGTAAAGGTGGATCTATAGGGTCTCTATGGGGCTGGGCTGAGGTAAAGGTGGATCTATAGGGTGTCTGTGGGGCCGGGCTGAGGTAAAGGTGGCTCTGTGGGGAGCGGGCTCTGGGTCCTCCCCGAGGCGGGAAGCACAGAGGGGCTGCAGCTCCGTGGGGTGGGCAGCGCTGAGGGGCCGGGCTGAGGTAAAGGTGGATCTATAGGGTGTCTGTGGGGCTGGGCTGAGGTAAAGGTGGGTCTATAGGGTCTCTGTGGGGCCGGGCTGAGGTAAAGGTGGGTCTATAGGGTGTCTATGGGGCCGGGCTGAGGTAAAGGTGGATCTATAGGGTGTCTGTGGGGCCGGGCTGAGGTAAAGGTGGATCTATAGGGTGTCTGTGGGGCTGGGCTGAGGTAAAGGTGGGTCTATAGGGTGTCTGTGGGGCTGGGCTGAGGTAAAGGTGGGTCTATAGGGTCTCTGTGGGGCCGGGCTGAGGTAAAGGTGGGTCTATAGGGTGTCTATGGGGCCGGGCTGAGGTAAAGGTGGATCTATAGGGTGTCTGTGGGGCCGGGCTGAGGTAAAGGTGGATCTATAGGGTGTCTGTGGGGCCGGGCTGAGGTAAAGGTGGGTCTATAGGGTCTCTGTGGGGCCGGGCTGAGGTAAAGGTGGATCTATAGGGTCTCTGTGGGGAGGGGGCTCTGTGGGGCTGGGCTGAGGTAAAGGGGGTCCTGTGGGGGCTGCGAGGGGCCGTGGCTGCATGGGGAGGGGGTCGAGGGGTCTCTATAGGGCCGGGGTGCTCTGTTGGGGGGCTCTGTAGGGTCTCCGTGCAGGCTCTGTGGGTCTGAGGGGCTCTATAGGGTCTCCGTGGGGTCCCTATGGGGCCAGGGGCCGCTGGGGGGGCTCTATAGGGTCTCCGTGGGGTCCCGAAGAGCACACGGAGCTCTGGGGGGGCTCTATAGGGTCTCCATAGGATCCCGGCCCACGTCCAACAGATGGGTGGGGCCGGCGGGGGGGCAAACGGGGCTCTGTGTGTGCGTGTGGGCCCGTGCGCGGCACACGCGTGTGCGGGTGGGGACACGATGTAACCGGCCCCGACAGCTGCCCCTGGCCCCGTCACCCCACGGCTGCCCCCCACCGCCGTGACGGGCCACGGCCCCGCTGGGGCTGCGGTGGGAGGGGGGGGAGCCGGGCGCCTGGGTGTCTGTGTCCGTGTGTCCCCCCCCCTCCATCCCGGTCATTTCCCTACAGGTGCCACCTGCAGCACCGGCCGCCTGGGTCCGCGGTGGGGGGGGGGGGGGCAGGGAGGGGCCCGGACCCCTGGGTGCCGTTCTGTGGGGGCGGGTGTGGGGCGGCAGGGTCCCCTGCGGGGTGGGGGTGTGTGTGTGTCATTGCCCGGTCCCTCCCAGCCCCCCCCACCCCAGGAATGCGGGGTCAACAAGGGACCCTTGTTCCTGCCGGGGCCGCCCCCGCTTCCGCCCCGGGGGCCCTTCGGAAGGGGGGGGGGGGGGGCCCGGGGGTGCGGGGCGGGCTGGGCCGGGCCGCCCGGGTCCCTCCCGCTGCGGGGGGGGGGAGCTGTCCCGGAGCGCTGTCCAGGGTGCTGACGGGGCGGGGGGAGGGAGGCGCTCGGGAGCCTGGGGCCGCTGCGGGGGGGGGGGGGGGGGGGGGGGGGGGGTGTCGCTCGGACGCCTGGGTCCCGAGCCAAGGTGACAGGTTCCCCTCATTAGCCGTTGCCATGGTAACGGGCGCATCCGGGGGGGGGGGGGAGGGGAGGCGGTGGCCGCCACACAATGGAGCGGGGGGTGGGGGGGTGGGGGGGGATGCCTGGGTCCCCCCCCGGAGGGGGGGCTGATAGCCCCATCCCCCCTCCCTCCCTGAGTCACCCCGTTCCCCCCCTGCCCCCTCCCCCCCCCCCCCTCAGGCCCCCGCTGCCGCCGGCCCCGGCCATGGCTCTGCCCCGGGGGCTCGGCCTCCTCCTGCTGCTGGCGCTGGGGGGGCCCGGCGCTGCCATCACCATCCCCCCGGAGTGTGAGTGGGGCGGGGGCGGGGGGGGGGGGGGGGTGTGGAGCCTTGCACGAGGGCGGGAGGGGCTTGCACGCTTGCACGAGGGCCGCTTGCACGAGGGCTGCCTGCGCCTTTGCACGAGGACCCCTCGCACACTTGTCCCCCTTGCACGACGACTCTCTCTTCACGCTCGCCCCCCCCCCCCCCCCCCCGCCCTTGCACGAGGACCCCTGGCACGGCTGCTCACGAGGGCCCCGCGGCCCCGCACGCCCGGGGGGAGCCCCCGCTCACCGCTGTGTCTCTCCCCCCTCTGCCCCCCGGGACGGTGCAGACGGTCTGCACGAGCGTGAGTCTGGGGGGGGTCCTGGGTGGTTCTGGGGTCCCTGGGGAGGGGCTGGGGGGGCTCTGTGGGTCCCTGGGGTCTCCAGGGGGGTCCCTGAGGTGCCCCGGGTGGTGCCCAGCCCCCTGGGGGGGTCTGTACGGGGGTCCTGGGGGGTGGCAGGGTGGGGGGTCTGGGGTCCCCAAGTGTCTTCGGAGGGCTCCTGGGGGCCCCGAGGGGATCCCCGTGGGTTTGGGGAGGGGTCCCGAGGGCCCTGTGGGGTCCCTGAAGGTCTTGGGGGTGCCCGGGGTGTCCCCGGGGGTCCCACCCGCTGACACCCCCCCGCAGTCCTGCAGCCCCCCGAGCTGACGGAGCAGCCCCCGGAGCAGCTCGTCGTCTTCCCCAGCGACGACGTCGTCCTCAAATGCTCCGCCAGCGGCAACCCCCCCGTCCAGTGAGTGTCCCCACCGTGCCCCTCGCGCGTGTGTGTGTGTGTCCCCCCCCCGCGGTGACGGTGCCCCCCCCCCCCCCCCGCTTCGCCCGCAGGTACCGCTGGACGCGGGAGGACCAGCCCTTCGTCCCCGAGGAGCACCCAGGGGTGACGGCGGTCCCAGGAGGGGGGACCCTCATCATCAACACCAGCCTGGCCGGGCGCCTGCAGGGCCGGTACCGCTGCTTCGCCACCAACGCCCTGGGCACCGCGCTCTCCCTCGAAGCCCACGTCATCGCCGAGAGTGAGACCGGGACCCCAAAACCCCCTGGCACCCCAAGACGCCCCCACCGGCGTCCACCCGGGTGGGCTCCACCCCCTCCTGGGTGCCCCGAATCCCCCCTGGGTGACCCAAAACCTGCCCTGAGGGTCCCCTGAATTCCTCAAAAGCTGCCCTGGGGTCCCCGGAGCCCCACGGGGTGCCTGAAATCTCCCCTGGGGGTCCCCTAAAATCCCCATGGGAGCCTCCAGATCCCACAGGCTCCCCCCGGATCCCCCCCCCCCAATTTCCCTGCCACGACCCCTCACTCAAGGCCCGGATGTCCCTGCCTGGCTGGGGGGGGGTGGGGGGGTGGGTGAGGGGAACCCCCCAAATGCAGGGGTCCCTGGGTGCTTTGGGGGAGTGAAGGGAACGCCCTGGACACCGGGGTCCCTGGCTGGTTTGGGAGGGCGGGGGGGGCCCCCCAGACACGGGGGTCCCCCCGGATGCCTGCCCTTCCCCAGCGGTTGTGCTCCCCAGACACGCCGCAGTGGCCCAAGGAGAAGGTGGTGCCGGTGGAGGTGGAGGAGGGGGACCCCGTGGTGCTGCCCTGCGACCCCCCCAAGAGCGCCGTGCCCCCCAAGATCTACTGGCTCAATAGCCGTGAGCAACCCGCACGGGGCTGGGGGGGGCTGATCCTGCACCCCTTGTATGCGACTCCCCCCGGACCCCCTTAACCCCTCACCCTGCTGCACCCCCATACTGCCCGTGGCACCCCCTTACCCCCATAACCCCCCCTGCACCCGCAACCCGTGGGACCCCCTGATACCCCCCCTGCACCCCCATAACCCCACTGACACCCCATAGCACCCGGGATGCCCCACCCCACCCCCTTGCACCCCCACAGCACCCCCCGACGCTCCCAACCCCGCTGCACCCACTGGGTTCCCATTACCCCTGGCCCCCCAATAACCCCCCAGGCCCCCCCTCGCTGTGCCCTGTCGCCCTCCCACGCCCCCAGCGCACCCCACACCTCCCAACCCTCCCCCAAACCCCGTTTCCCCATTCCCCGTGCCCCCCGCGGGCGGGACAGGAGCCTGGGGGCGGCAGGGACCCCCTGACACCCCCCACACACACCGTGTCCCCCCACTTTCCCCCCCCCCAGGCATCGTGCACATCGCGCAGGACGCCCGGGTGAGCATGGGGCAGGACGGGTTCCTCTATTTCGCCAACGCGCTGGTGGGCGACAGCCACCCCGACTACATCTGCCACGCGCACTACCTGGGGCCGCGCACCATCATCCAGAAGGAGCCCCTCGACCTCCGCGTCGCCCCCAGTACGTGGGGGACCCCCCCCCCCCCCAGCACCCCCAGAGCCCAGCTCCCCCGTGGGATCTCCCCATGGACCCCCCCAAAGTCACTTCTACGGGGGACCCCACCCTAAACTCTCCTACGCCCCCTCTAGCACCCATAAAACTCCCCCTCCCAGCAGAAGCTCCCCCCGCCCCCAACCCATGGGGGGTCCCCCAACAGAGGACCCCGCTTTGGGGTCCCCCCCCCAAAAAAAAAAAAACCCCCGGAGGAGACCCCCACTCCTTGGGGGGATGGTGTGTGGGGAGGTCTCTGGGATCTCTTGGTGTCTGGGGGGGTCGTTGAGTCCAGGGGGGTGCTGAGGGGGTCTCTGGGGATGCCCCCCGTCCCCGCTAACCCCCCCGCCCCCCCCCAGGTAACTCGGTGCAGTCCCGCCGTCCCCGGCTCGTGGTGCCCCAGGACCCGCAGCCCCCCCACGTCGCCCTGCGAGGGGGCACCCTGGTCCTCGAGTGCATCGCCGAGGGGCTGTGAGTCTGGGGGGTCGGGGGGGGGGGGGGGCGCTGGGGGTGCCGGGAGGGTCCCTGGGGGAGGGGGATGCTGGGGGTGGGGGGGTGGGTGTCCCGGTCCCCTCCCCGGTGACGCGCGTGTGTCGTGTCTCCCCCCCCCCAGCCCCACGCCGGCGGTGCGGTGGCAGCGGCTGAACGGGCCCCTGCCGCGGGGCCGCGTCTCGCTGGAGAACTTCAACAAGACGCTGCGGCTGCGGGCGGTGGAGGAGGCCGACGACGGCGAGTACGAGTGCGTGGCCGAGAACAGCCAGGGCCGGGCGCGTCACAGCCACCTCGTCACCGTGGAGGGTAACGGCGCGCTGGGGGAACTGGGGGAACTGGGAGGGGAGCTGGGGGGACTGGGAGGTGCTGGGATGGGAGCTGGGGGAACTGGGGGGGGAGCTGGGGGGACTGGGGTGGGAGCTGGGGGAACTGGGATGGGAGCTGGGGGAACTGGGAGGTGCTGGGATGGGAGCTGGGTGGGAGCTGGGGGAACTGGGAGGCGCTGGGGTGGGAGCTGGGGGAGCTGGGATGGGAGCTGGGTGGGAGCTGGGGGAACTGGGAGGCGCTGGGGTGGGAGCTGGGGGAGCTGGGGTGGGAGCTGGGGGAACTGGGGGGGAGCTGGGGGAACTGGGAGGCACTGGGGTGGGAGCTGGGGGAACCGGGATGGGAGCTGGGGGAACTGGGGGGGAGCTGGGGGGACTGGGAGGCGCTGGGATGGGAGCTGGGGGAACTGGGGGGTGCTGGGGTGGGAGCTGGGAGGCACTGGGGGAACTGGGAGGCACTGGGATGGGAGCTGGGGGAACCAGAGGGAGCTGGGGGCACTGGGATCCGCTGGGGTGGGCAGCGGGAGATACTGGGAGGCGCAGGGGCGGGCGCTGAGAGGCGCGGGGTGGCTCGGGGGGGCCCTGGGAGGCAGCGGGGGGGGGTGGGGGGGTGTCCCTGACGCCCCCTCCCGCCCCGCAGCGGCCCCGTACTGGGTGCGCCGCCCCCAGAGCGGGGTCTTCGGCCCCGGGGAGACGGCGCGGCTGGACTGCGTGGTGGAGGGCAAGCCCCGGCCCCGCGTCGCCTGGCGCCTCAACGGGGTCCCCATCGAGGGTAGGGGGGCTGGGGTCCCTGGGGGGGGTGGTGGGGTCCCTGGGGGGGGTGTTGGGGTCCCTGGGGGGGTTATTGGGGTCCCTGGGGGGGTCCTGGGGGCTGGAGGGGGGTGAGGTGGGATTCCTTTGGGGGGCTCTGGCTTTTACTCGGGGGGTTTCTTAAGGGGGGGGGGGTGTAATGGGGTTCCTGGAAGCTGGAGGGTGGAGGAGGGGGGTCCCTGCGGGGTTTGGGGGCTCCCTGGAAGGTTTCAGGGTCCCCGGGGAAGATGTTAGGATCCCGGGGGAGGGGGGACGGTGTCCCCGCGGAGGCTGTTGGGGTCCCCGGGGAGGCAGCGGGGGTCCCTGGGGGGGGTGTTGGGGTCCCCGGGGGGTGTTGGGGTCCCCGGGGAGGCAGCGGGGGTCCCTGGGGGGGGTGTTGGGGTCCCCGGGGGGTGTTGGGGTCCCCGGGGAGGCAGCGGGGTCCCTGGGGGGGGTGTTGGGGTCCCTGGGGAGGCTGTTGGGGTCCCCGGGGGGTGTTGGGGTCCCCGGGGAGGCAGCGGGGTCCCTGGGGGGGGTGTTGGGGTCCCCGGGGAGGCAGCGGGGTCCCGCGGGTGCCCTCACGCCGCCGTTGCAGAGGCGCCGGGTGCCGGCCGGTGGGCGGTGCGGGAGGGGGCCCTGGTGCTGCCCCGCCTGGAGCCCAACGACACGGTGGTGGCGCAGTGCGAGGCGCACAACCGCCACGGGCACCTGCTGGCCAACGCCTTCGTCTACGTCGTGGGTGCGTCGCGGGGACGGGGGTGTCGCGACCGCCGGGACCCCCCCACCACCACCCCCTGCCCGGGGCGTTCACCCCGAGCAACCGCATCCCCGCGGCGACGGCGTGTGTGTGTGTGTGTGTGTGTGTGTGTGTCCCGTCCCCCCCCCCGGCTACAGCCGGTTTCTCCCTGGCGACCGTCGCCGCGGTGATGGTGTTCCCCGGCCACAGGTGTGGTCCTGGCTGGGACCACGTCCCCATGGCGACCACATCCTCCTTAGCAACCACTTCCGCCTTAGCAACCGCATCCCCACGGCAACCACATCCTTGGGTGGGGGGTGGGGGTGTGACCGCATCCCCACCGCGACCGCATCCCCGTGGCAACCGGGCCTCCCCGGCAACTGCATCCCCCCTAGCAACCGTCCCCGGGTGACACCCTTCCCTGGCAACCCCTTAGCAACCAGCCCCATGGCAACGGTGCCCCACCCCCAGCAGCCCCCTCCATCGCCAGGGACAAGCCCCTCGCCTGGCCATCGCCATGGCAACCCCGCCTGGAGGTGGTTGCTATGGCAACCTGCCTGATCAATCGCTGCTCCCACGGCAACCCTGCTGGGCAGCTGTCGCCATGGTGACGGCTGCCTCTATGGCAACCGGGGGTACCTGTTGCCATGGCGATGGCTGGAGCTGCTGGGAGGGGAGTGGGGGGTTTGGGGGGGTCCGGAGGGGGGATTTGGGGGCCTGGGGGGGGGTCCAGGCACCCCGTTCACCGCCCCGCGCCCCCCCCAGAGCTGCCGGTGAAGATCCTGACGCCAGACGAGACGCCGTACGCGGTGGTGGAGAACCGGACGGTGTTCCTGCACTGCCAGGCCTTCGGGGCCCCCGCGCCCACCGTCGAGTGGTGAGACCCCCCCCCCCCCGGGATCCCCCCCGCCCAGACACCCCCCCCCCGGGGTCCCCAGCGCCCCCCCCCCGACGCTCTGCCCCCCCCCCCCAATTCCCAGGCTGACGCCGGGGCTGGAGCCGGCCTTGCAGGACGACCGCGCCTTCGTCTTCACCAACGGGACCCTGCGGCTGGGCCCGGTGGCGCGGGGGGACGGCGGCCCCTTCACCTGCCAGGCCCACAACGCCCACAGCAACACCAGCGTCGTCGCCCACCTCAACGTCAAAGGTACCGGGACCCCCGGGACCCCCCCCAACCCTGGCCCCCCAGATCCTTCCCGGCGTTCCCCTGAATCCTTCCTGGGGTCTGCCAGAGTCTTCCGGGGACTCCCCCCCCCCCCAAATCCTTCCTGAGGCTCTTACGTCCTTCTTGGGATCAGCCCAGAGCCCCCCCGTGTCTTTTCTGGGACCACCGAGAGGCGTCTGGGCCCCCCCAAATCCTTCCTAGCCCCCCACCCCTCCAAGTCTCTTCTGGGATCCCCCAGAGCCTTATAGAACCCCTCAAATCCTTTCTGGGACCCCCATGAGCTGTCCTGTGCCCCCCCCCCCCCCAAATCCTTCCCAGGGTCTCGCAGTGGCCCCCCCCCGCTCATTCCTCAGACCCCCAGAGACCCTTCTGGGGTCCCCCCAAATTCTTCCTTGGCTTTTTCCCCGTTAACCCTTCGCCGCCCTCGCCAGCGGCGACCCGGATCGAGGTGCCCCCCCAGAGCACGACGGCGAAGAAGGGGGAGACGGTCACCTTCCGCTGCGTGGCCGCCTTCGACCCCGGGCTAGCCCCCCACGGCCTCGAGTGGCGCCGGGACGGCCAGCTGCTGCACGAGACGGCCGACAGCGACAAGTGAGGGGGGGGGCAGAGTGGAAATTGGGGGTTCCGCGGCCCCCCACCTCCCCCCCAAACGAGGCGGCTGACGCCCCCTCCCCGCAGGTACTCGCTGAGCGGGGACACGCTGACGGTGGCCGGGGTGGACTACGCCGACCAGGGGACCTTCTCCTGCCGCGCCTGGACCCTGCTGGACGCCGTCGAGGCCGAGGCGCAGCTCCGTGTCGTGGGTGAGCCCCCCCCAAACCACGGTGTGAGGAGGGGGAGACGCGAGACCCTGCCGCGGGGGCGGCCCCCCCCCCCCCAAATCCTCCCCGGGGTGCCGCAGCGCCCGTGGCTGGGTCTGCCCCGGTTACGCCTCTGTTACCCTGGTTTCTGCTGCGATTCTGCCCCGGTTACCCCAGTCCTTTACCAATTTCTCCTGGTTTTGCCCCAGTTTTGCCCCAGTGCCCCCCACTAACTGCCCTGACCCCCCCACCCCCCCCCAGGCCGGCCGGGCCCCGTGCGGGAGCTGCAGGTGCTGGAGGTGGGCGAGCGCCAGGTCCGGCTCACCTGGACCCCGGGGGATGAGCACAACAGCCCCGTGGAGAGTAAGGGGGTCCCGGGGGGGTCCCGGGGGTCTCCAGAGTGGGACTGAGGGGATCTCAGGGGGATCCGGGGTGTCTGGGGGGAGTTCAGGGCTGTTGGGAGGGTCATGGAGGGGGGCTGGGGGGGCTTCAGGGGGTCCTGAGGGGGATTTGAGGTGTCTGGGGGGGGGGTCAGGGTGGTCTTTGGGGGGGGGTTCGGGGGGGTCTCCTGGTCTGGGGGAGGAGGGCAGAGGTGGTGGGGATTCGGGGGTGTCAGGGGGGTTTGGGGGGCACCCCTCGCTCACCCCACACACCCCACACCCCCCCCAGAGTTCGTGGTGGAGGAGGAGGAGGGCATCTTCGCGCCCGGGCGGTTCGTGGAGCGGCTGACGGTGCCGGGGGGGCAGCCCTGGGCCCCCCTCACCCTCTCGCCCTACGGCCGCTACCGCTTCCGGGTGCTGGCAGCCAACGCCTACGGGCGGGGGGAGCCCAGCGCCCCCAGCGCCCCCATCGCCACCCCCCCCGCGGGTGAGTGCCCCCCCCCCGGCACCCCAAAACCCCCATCGCCACCCCCTCAGTGGGTAAGTGCCCCCCCCAAATTCCGCCCGGGGACCTCCCCGGTGCCCCATTGCCCCCCCCCCAGCAGGTAAGTGCCTGCCAGGCACCCTGGGGACCCCAAAACCCCTTTGTGTCCATCCCCCCCCCCCCAAATTCTCTTGGGGACCGTTAACCCCCCCAAGTTACCCCAAATACCCCAAACCCCGCCCCTACCCCCCCCATATCCCACCTCCTACTGGTAGTGACCACCCAAAGGGGTTGGGGGGTGTCTCTGAGCCCCCCCCAAAAGGTCGCTGGGAATTTGGGGGGGGGGGGGTGTCTCTGAGCCTCCATTTCACCACACCCCCCCCCCCCAGCCCCCGAGCGCTACCCTGGGGGGGTCAAGGGCGAAGGCAACGAGACCAACAACCTGATCATCACCTGGCAGGTACCGGGGACCCCGGCGTCCGCAGTGGGGGGGCTGGGGGGGGCTGGGGACCCCAACGGGGGTTTGGGGGGCTGGGGGGGGGGGCTGGGGCAGGTTTGGGAGGGGTGGGAAGGTGTGGGGTAGGTTTTGGGGGGGGCTTGGGGTGGGTTTAGGGGGGCTCCCTTCGGCTTGGGGGGCTTGGGGTGGGCTCAGGGCAAGTTTGGGGGGCTCAGGGGGGCTCGGGGTGGGTTTGGGGGTTCCCTCCAGCTTGGGGTGGGTTTGGGGGGGTCCCTCCAGCTTGGGTCAGGTTTGGGGGGGTCAGAGGGGCCCAGAGCTGGTTTGGGGGGGGGGGGTTCCTCTGTCTCCGGCCAGGTTCTGAGGGGCACGGGGCAGGTTTGGGGGGGGGCTCTCCTTCTATCGCGAGGGAGTTTGGGGAGCTGGGGTGGGTTTGGGGGTGTTCCGGGGGTGGATTTGGGGGTTCGGGGTTGGGGGGGGCGGGGGGCGCTGAGGCTCTGCCCGCAGCCGCTGGCGCCGGGGGAGTGGAACGCGGCCGAGGTGCGGTACCGGGTGCAGTGGCGGGCGCTGGAGCCGGCGCTGGGCCGCTGGCACGAGGAGACGGTGGGGGGCCCCCCCGTCGTGGTGGGGGGCACCCCCACCTTCAGCCCCTACGAGATCCGGGTGCAGGCGGTTAACGACGCCGGGAAGGGCCCCGAGCCCCCCGTCGTCGTCGGCTACTCGGGAGAGGACCGTGAGTCGGGGGCCCCCCCCCCCCCCCAAAAAAAAACCAAACCCTCCTCTGCGGGCTGGGGGGGGCAGAGAGGGGGATGATGGAAAATCTGGGGGGGCTGGGAGACCCCGAGGTGGGGGGACCCCAAATCTGGGCTGGGGAGGGGGAGAGACCCAGCTGTGGGGGTGCGTTTTTGGGGGGGGCCCCTCTGGGATTAACCCATATCGGGGATGGGGTTGGAGGCTCCCCGTTTTGGGGAGGGGGGGGTCTCTCATGGGATGCCCGTGTCGGGGGTCCTCCGGGGGTTCACAGTTTCGGGGGGGGGGGGGGGTGTCACACTGCTTCCCCCCCCCCTTTCCCAGTGCCACTGGTGTACCCCGAAAACGTGGGGGTGGAGATCCTGAACAGCACCAGCGTGCGGGTGCGCTGGAGCCTGGCGGGGCCCCCCCAAGACCTGCGCGGGCACCTCCGGGGATTTCGGGTAAGGGGGGGGGGGCAGGGGAGGGGATTTGGGGGTGCAGGGGGGCTGTGGGGGGGGTGCGGAAGCAGTTTGGGGGGGTCCCCGCTGCCTGACGTGCCCCCCCCCCCCCACCTCCTCCGCCCCAGGTGCTGTACTGGCGCGAGGGCTGGGTGGGGGAGCGGGCGCGTCGGCAGGCCCCCCCCGGCCCCCCCGGAGGGCACCCCGGGGTGCTGACCGTGCCCGGCGAGGCCAGCGGGGTGCTGCTGGGGGGGCTGCACCCCTGGAGCCGCTACCGCCTCCAGGTCGTCGTCTTTAACGGGCGGGGGGACGGCCCCCCCAGCGATGAGATCCGCTTCGACACCCCCGAGGGAGGTGAGGCCCCTCCCGCCTCCCCCACGCCCCCCAAATCCCATCTGGGGATCCCAGGGGACACCCCCGACCCCCCCGATCCCCCAGCCCGGTGTTGGGGACCCCCACAAACCTCCGAGAGCCCCCAACTCCATCCTGGGGACCCCCCAAATACCCCCGGGGACCCCCCCGAGCACCCTCCCGGCTCCCCTCCGTCCGCGGCATGGCTGCACCCCCTTCCCGTTCTGGGGGTCCCCTCTGTCCCCGGGGGGCTCCCCGCGCTCCCTGGTGGGGGACACCCCCACCTCGGCGGTTCGGGGGTCCCTGATGCTGCCCCCCCCGCCCCCCCCCAGTGCCGGGCCCCCCCGAGGAGCTGCGCGTGGAGCGCGTGGGCGAGACCACCCTGGCGCTGGAGTGGAAGCGCCCGCGGCACCCAAATGGCGTCCTCACCGGGTTCCTGCTCCAGTACCGCCAGGGTCCGTTACTGGGGGGCACTGGGGGCTAACGGGGGTGTACTGGGGGGACACTGGGGGGACAATGGGGTGTACTGGGGGGCACTGGGAGGGCACTGGGGGTACTAGGGGGGTACTGGGGGTTACTGGGGCGGCACTGGGAGGGCACTGGGAGGTACAGGTGGGCACTGGGGGTAATGGGGGGGTACTTGGGGGGGCACTGGGAGGGCACTGGGGGGTACTGGGGGGTAATGGGGGTGTACTGGGAGGGCACTGGGGGGTAATGGGAGGCACTGGGGGGCACTGAGGGGTAATGAGGGGGCACTGGGAAGCACTGGGGGGGCACCAGGAGCACTGGGGGGCACTGGGAGCACAGGGCGAGGCTCTAGGGGTGCTGGGAGGGGTACTGGGAGCACTGGGAGGGGATACTGGGACTGCCGGGGCACTGGGAGCGCACGGGGGGGGGGGCACTAGGGGTGTTTGGGGGTCCTGCGGGGGTAGGTGGCTGTTTGGGGGGGGCTGGGAGGTGCCCTTGGGGGGGGCGTTGGGGGGGGTCCAGAGGGCCGCGGGGTGTTTTGGGGGTGTCGGGGTGGGGGTGCTGAGCCTGTGACCCCCCCCCCGCAGTGAACCAGACAGAGGGGGGGCTGCCCTACGAAATCTCCTTCCCCCCCGGGACCCTCAACACCACCCTGGGGCGCCTGGCCCCCCGCGGCCGCTACCGCTTCGCCCTGCGCGCCCTCACCCGCCTGGGGCCCGGCCCCGCGCTGCTGCGCCAGGGCAGCCTGCTCCCCGAGCCCGGTGGGTACCCCGATACCGCGGGGAGGGGGGGCTTGACACCGCCGGGGGGGCCCCGAAACCGCCAGAGGGGCCCTGAAACCACCAGAGGGGCCCTGAAACCACCAGAAGGGCCCTGAAACCGCCACAAAATGGGCTGAGCCCCCCCCGTACAGAGGGTTCGGCGGTCACCAAGGGAGCGCCAAAACCACCGGGGGCCCGGCGAAGTCGGGGGGGCAGGGGGGGATCCCCTTGTTTTTTGCTGAGCCCCCCCCCCCCCGTTCCCGCAGTGCTGCCGGTCCTGGGGAACGTGATGGTGGGCGAGGTGGGGGAGGACTTCACCGTCCTGCACTGGACCCTCGCCCACCCCCAGGCCAACATCGAGTTCGAGGTCCAGTACATGAGCAAAACCAGTAAGGGCGGCCCACTGGGACTGGGGGGGGTGTCAGTGTGGGGGCTCCCAAAAAGGGGGGGGGGGGGGAGATGGGGTTTGGGGAGTCGCTTGGGGGGCTCTGGGTAAGGGGGGGTGGGGTTGGGGTGATCCTTGGGTAACGGCAGTGGGGTGGGGGGACACAGACGGGGGGGCGATGTGGGGGGGGACATGGAGTTGGGGGGGTTCCACGGGGATTTGGGGGAACCTCTGGGTTCTCTCTTTTGGGGGACCGGGGCTTGGGACATCCCAGGGGTGCGGGGGTCTCCTGCAGGGTGGGGGGTCACGGGCAGCAGGGAGACCCCCCCCACACCCCTCGCGTGTGTCCGTGTCCCCCCCCCCCCCCCGCAGCGGAGGAGCCCTGGCGCACCTCGGGACGCGCCAACTCCTCGCTGGGGCTGTACCGCCTGGGGGACCTGCGCCCCGGCACCTCCTACCGCGTCCAGTTCGTGGGGCGCAACCACTCGGGCGAGCGCGTGGCCTTCTGGGAGAGCGAGGTGCAGACCAACGGCACGCGTGAGTCCACGCGGACCCCCACGGTTCTTCCCCCCACCCGCCTGCTCGCAGACCCCCCCCCCCAAACACGCTGCCTTCCCGTGGGCAGCCTTGAAACCGCCGCTGCTGCGGCCGGGACCCACGAAACCGCCTTTTTCCCTCCCAAGAGGAGCCCTGAAACCACCTCCAGCCACGTCAGGGCACCTCAAAACCACCTTTTCTCCCTAAGGGACCCCCCCCAAACCCCTTCCAGCTGCCTGAGGGCCCCTTGAAACTGTTTCCCCCCCCCCTGTGGGGATCCCTGAAACCTCCCCCAGCTGCTTCGGGCCCCCTTGAAACCACCTTTTCCCCTGAGGGCCCCCTCCCCAAGTGTACAGGGAATCCCCTGAAACTGCTTTTTCCCCAGCCGGGGGTGCTGGGGGGGGGGGGGGTGTCCCCGACTCTGCTCCCCCCCCCCAACACTGACCCACCCCACCCCCCCCGCCCCACATCGTGTCCCCCCCCAACCCCGCAGTGGTGCCGAGTCCCGCGGGCGGCTTCGCCACCGAGGGCTGGTTCATCGGCTTCGTCAGCGCCGTGGTGCTGCTGCTCCTCATCCTCCTCATCCTCTGCTTCATCAAGCGCAGCAAGGGGGGCAAGTATTCGGGTGAGCCCAGAGCCCCCCCCCACCGCCGCAGACACCCCCCCCCCCCCGGGGGGGGCACTTGGGACCCCGCAGCCTCCCTTGGGGCTACGGGGGGGGTCCCTAAGTTAAGGGGGGGGTCCCCAAGGCTGGGGGGGGGGGTGTCCCTAATTTGTGGGAGGGGGTTGGGGGGGTCCCCAAGGCGGGGGGGGGGGGTGGGAGGGGCCGCATGGGGCTGGCTTTGTGGCCTGGGGGGGTCCCCAAGGGCTGAGGGGGTCCGTGGGGTCCTGTGACCCCCCCCCGGACCGATGCGTGCCCCCCCAGTGAAGGACAAGGAGGACACGCAGGTGGATTCGGAGGCCCGGCCCATGAAGGATGAGACCTTCGGGGAGTACAGGTGAGGGGCGGGGCCTGGGCCGAGGGGGCGGGGCCTGGGCCGAGGGGGCGGGGCCTGGGCCGAGGGGGCGGGGCCTGGGCCGGTGGGCGGGGCCTGGGGCAATGGGGGCCTGGGCCGAGGGGGCGGGGCCTGGGCCGAGGGGGCGGGGCCTGGTGCAATGAGGGGCTGGGGGCGGGGTCTGGGCCGAGGGGGCGGGGTCTGGGCCGAGGGGCGGGGCTTGCCGCAGTGGGCGGGGCTTGCCGCAGTGGGCGGGGTCAGAGCTGCTGGGCGCCCTCTGCTGCCCCCTGCCGTACTGCCCCCCCCCCCGTTACCCCCTCTGGCTAATTACCCCCTCTGGCTAATTAATCACTCGCCTCCTCGTTAATTGCGCCCCCCCAACCCCCCCCCCCCCCTTTCCTGCTTCCCCCCCCCCATCTCTCCCCCGCTGCCGCCTCGGCTCTCGCAGGTCCCTGGAGAGGTAAGGGGGGGGCCTGGACGTGGGTCCTCGTGCAAGGGGGGGGTGTCCTCGTGCAAGGGGGGGGTGTCCTCGTGCAAGGGGGGGGTGTCCTCGTGCAAGGGGGGTGTCCTCGTGCAAGGGGAGATCCTTGTGCAAGGGAGGGGTCCTCATGCAAGGGGGGTGTCCCTTGTGCAAAGGGAGGGTCCTCGCGTAAGGGGAGTCCCTCGTGCAAGGGGGGGGGTGTGTGTGGAGGGGGGGGGGGGGCGGTGTCCCCCCCTTGTGCAAGGGGTGCGCGCGCGTCGCTGACAGCCTCCCTCGGCCGTGTCAGCGACGTGGAAGAGAAGGCGTCGGGCAGTTCGGGGCGATCGCTGGGAGCCCCCGGGGCGGCGCTGGGCAGCGACGACAGCCTGGCGGGGTACGGGGGCAGCGCCGACGTCCAGTTCAACGAGGACGGCTCCTTCATCGGGCAGTACAGCGGCGCCCGCGGTAACGCCGCCGGCAGCTCCGGCCCCGCCAGCCCCTCCGCCGCGCCCCCCCTCGATTAGCGGGGGGACGGGACGGGGGGGGGGGGGACGGACACCCCCACTCCACACCCCCACACACACCCCGGGGCTGGGGACCCCCCCCTCAGTGCTGGGGTCCCCAGAAAAATGGGGGACCCCCCCACCCCAGCACTGAGGACCCAAGGGGATGCGCACACCCCCCCCCCCCTACCCCCCACCCCATAATTTAAGGGCCCCCCCCCCCCCCGTGCTGCCAAAAAGGGGGGACCCTGAAGTGGAATGGGAGGGGGAGGGGCTGGCAGAGGGGGTGCCCTTCCCCCCCCCCCCCAAAAAAACAGCCCCTCGCAACGGGGGGGGTGGGGACCCCCGTTGGACTTTTAGCCAAAAAACCAAGGGCCCCCCCCGGCGCTGGCTGCGGGGGGGCCCAGACGCCTGGGTTCTCTTTAGACCAAATTTGGGGGCGGGGGGGGTGTTTGTCCCCCCAAATTTCAGCTCCCCCCCCTCCCCCGTAACCCTTTGGGGTCCCCCCCTGACTCCCTGGGATTTTGGGGGGGGGGGGGGGGGGGGAAGCCCCCCCATCACCCCCCCCATCTGAATGCATCTCACGGCGCGGCCTTGGCAACCCCCCCACGAGCCGACGGGCCCCCCCGCGGGGGGGGGGCTGCACCCCCAAACCCCCCCTGCCCCCCCAAAACCCCCCTGCCCCCCGTGCGCTGTGTCGTAGCTGCGTTAGCCCCCCCCCGTGTGCCCCCCCCCCCCGGGAAAAGAAGCGGAAAAGGCCCAAACGGCCCCAAAACGGCAGCCGAGCCCCTTGCCCCCCCCCCCCGTGTGCCCCCCCTCGTGTGCCCCCCCTTCCCCTATACATCCCCCCGCCCCTATACATACTGTACATACCCCTTGTACAAAACCACGTTGGGGAGAAAAACTGCAAAAAAGGGGAAAAAATAATAAAAAAAAAAACCAACCAAAACCCCAAACCCCCCCCCGAAATAAAGGAGGAACCTGCCGGGAGGGCGGCTGTGGGGTGCTCTATAGGGGGGGGACGTATGGATCCTGGGGGGCTGCCCCATAGAGCCTGCTGGCGTCTATAGGGGTCGGGGGGGGGGGGGGAGATTTTGGCAGCGTCTATAGGGGCTGGAGGGGGACGGATGGATCCCGGCGGTGTCTATAGGGGGTGGGGGGGACGGATGGATCCCGGCGGTGTCTATAGGGGGTGGGGGGGGCTATAGGGGGCCTATAGAGGCTGGGGGGGGTATAGCGGCTGGTGAGAGATCTGTAACGGTCTGGGGGCCTATAGAAGCACGGCAACGTATAGGATTCCTGCGGGGGCTATAGAGGCTCGTAAGGGGGTCCAGGAGGGCCGTGGGGGATGTAAGGGATCTATAGGTGCGTACAGGGGGCCGTGCGGGGGTTTGGCGGCCGTATGGAGGCTGCGGGAGGTTTACGGGAGGGCTATAGGGGGTCTATAGGGACCCCGTGGGGGTAGAGGGGTCCCTGAGGGGTCCGTCGGTGACGTATAGGGGGCTGCGTGGCTCTGGGGAGGGGCTATAGGGGCTATAGGCAGCTATAAGGGGCCGGGGGGGAGGGGGTCTGCGAGGGCCTGGGGGCTCTGTGTGGTGACGTGGAGCAACGTATGGGGGCTATAGGGAGTCTACATGGGGGTACAGAGCCCTGGGGGAGATTTGTGGGGGCTCAAGCTCTATAGGGGGCTATAGGGGGCCTGCAGAGGGTCTATAGGGGCTCTATAGAGAATTGGGGGGCTATGGGGGTCTATAGGGGTCTATAAGGGGTCTATAGGGGTCTGTAGAGGGGCATGGGGGGCTATGGAGAGTCGGGGGGGGTCGCTGTGGGACATATAGGGGCTGTACAGGGGATCTATAGGGGATCTATAGGGGCTGTACAGGGGATCTATAGGGGATGTATGGGCAATGTATAGGGGATGTATAGGGGATCTGTAGGGGATCTATAGGGAATCTATAGGGGGTGTTGGGGGGGGGCTGTACAGGGGCTCTATAGGGGATCTATAGGGGCTGTTGGGGGCCGCCAGGGGCTGGGGGGCGCCGTGGGCGTGTCCGCGCGCGCGCGGGGTGGGCGTGGCCAGAGCCGGCCCCTCCCTCCGCCATCGCCGCGAGCCGCCACCTGCCGCCGCCGCGCGCCGCGGCCGGAACCGGCCCGAACCGGCCCGAACCGGAACCGGAACCGGGACCGGAACCGGCCCGAACCGGGCGGCGCCGCCGCCGCTGCCGGCCCCGCCGGACCCTCCCGCCGCCATGGGGGCCGGGGGGGGCCGGGGGGGCCGCTGCCGCCCCCCAGAGCGCGGGGGCCGGGGCTGAGCCCGGGGCCGGGACCGCGGGGCCGGGATCCCGCTCGGGCTGGGGGCAGGGGGTCGGGTCGGGCCGGGCCGGGCCGGTCCCCGCCATGGGCTGCAACATGTGTGTGGTGCAGAAGCCGGAGGAGCAGCACCGGGTGATGCTGCAGGTACCGGCGGCTGCGGGGCGGGAAACGGGGCTGGAGAGGGGTGGGGAGCGGTACCGGGGTGTGGGGAGCGGTACCGGGGTGCGTAGGGACAGGCGGGGGGGCTGCAGGGTGTGGGGACAGGTAAAGGGGCTGGGGGGGGGGGGGCAGATAATGGGGGGGGGGGTCCGGGGATGGGTAATGGGCTGCAGGGGCGTGGTGAGGGGCACGGGGGTCTGGACAGGCTGGGGGGGGCTGTAGGGGCGGGGCCGGCCGGGCCTGTGGGGATCCCGTCACACCCGGGGGGTGTCCGGGGAGGGGGGGGGTGTGGGGGGGTCCCCATCCTCCCGCCCCCGCCCACCTCCCCGCCAGTTTCCATGGCAACCGTTGCCGCGGTTTCCAGGCGAGCAGCAGACAATGGAGGGGGGGGGGGGGGCGGCGGCCTCTGGGGGAGTCCGGGGGGGGGGGGGTGGTGTCTGTGGGCTGGGGGGCGCAGCAGCATTTGGGGGGTCGGGGGGGGTTAATCACGTCGGGAGTGTCTCGGAGGGATCCCCTGGGGGAGCACCGTGGGGGGGCTGAGACACCCGGGGGGGGCAGCCGGGGTGCCCTGACACCACCCCCCCCCCCCCCCCCCCGTTGCCCCCCAGGTGAGCGGGAAGGAGGGGCCGCGGCGGGGGCCGGGCCCGGAGCCGTGCCGGGGGGGCCCGCGGGGGCCCAAGGAGCCGCTGGTGCTGCAGGTGCTGCGCCGCAGCCCCCGGGGCCGCCCCCCCGCCGGCGGGACCCCCCAGCTCGGAGCTGCCGCCCCCCCGCACCCCTGGGGGGGGCCGGGCCCACCCCCCCCCGCCGCCGGCCTGGTGGACAGCGGGACCCAGACGGACATCAGCTTCGAGAGCCGCCTGGGCCCCGGGCGGGGGGCCGGCAGCCCCGGGGGGGCCGAGCCGTGAGTGTGGGCGCCTGGGACCCCGGGAGGGACGCCGGGGGGGGGGACCCCGGCCCTGCAGCCCTGCGCCCCACGGACCCACCCACCCCCCCCCAGGACCACCGTGGGCCCCTCCTGCCCTATCCAGGGCCTCTTAGACCCCCCCCAGCACCAACCCCCCCCAAGACCCTTTGGGGGACCCCTCTGTGGGGGCATCCCACCCACAGGGACCCTCCTGGGACCCCTTGGGGACCCCCGTGGAGCCCCCCAAACATTCTCTTACCGACACCCCCCCGGCCCCTTGGGGACCCCTGTGGAGCGCTCCCTGCTCTGTACAGACCCCCCCCCCCCCAAGGCTTAGTGATCCTCCAGGAGCCCCAGGGGACACCCCCCCCCCCCCGCAAAGACCCTCTTAACCCCCCCAGGACACCCCCCCCCCTTTTCCAGACCCTTTGAGCCCCCCCCCCCCCCAGCATCCCTTGTGCCCTGCCAGGCCCCTCAGGGGTCCCCCATGGAGCCCCCCCTCCCCAGCACCCCCCAACCATTGTGTTCCCCCCCCCCCCCGCAGCCCCCCACTCCCCCATGACTATTTCGACCCCGCGGATCTGGGGGAGCCCGAGCGCCCCGAGGAGCTGGAGTACGAGGTGAGCGGAGCACCCCGACCCTGGGGGGGGGGGGGGTGTGGATGCCTGAGACCATGCGGCGACAAAGCAAGATGAGACCAAAAAAAAAAAAAAAAAAAGATTTTTTTTTGGGGTGCATGTGGATGGGTGGGGCCTCGGGGGGGGGGGGGGTGTGCGTGCATTTTGGGGGGGGGGGGGGTCGCTGACACAGGCCCGGCAGGAGGTGGAGCTGTACAAGGCCAGTCACCGGGACAAGCTGGGGCTCACGGTCTGTTACCGCACCGACGGCGAGGAGGACGCCGGCATCTACGTGGGGGAGGTACGGGGGGGGGTAGGGTCCCATGGGGGCTGGAGGAGCCCTAAAAGGGCCCCGAGGGAGGGGCCTCATGGGTTAATCGGGGTCCCTGTGGGATGGGGGGGCTGTAAAAGGGGGTGCTGGGCGGGGGGGGCCCTGAAACACACACACACCCCCCTCCCCCCCCCAGGTGAACCCCAACAGCATCGCAGCCAAGGACGGGCGCATCCGCGAGGGCGACCGCATCGTCCAGGTGGGACTGGGGGGGGGGGGGCTCCCTGTCTGGGGGGCGCTCCTGGGGGGGGGGGGGTGTCGCTGGCCCCTGCTTACTGCCCCCCCCCCCCCCCCCAGATTAACGGGGTGGAGGTGCAGGACCGGGAGGAGGCCGTGGCCTTCCTCACCCGGGAGCAGCAAACCAACATCTCCCTCCTCCTCGCCCGCCCCGAGAGCCAGGTACGCCCGGGGGGGGGTGGGGGTGGGTTTGGGGGGGGGGTGTCCGTGCAGGGGTTGGGGATCCTGGGGGAGCGGGGGGGGGGGGGAGGGGTCCCCAGGTACCTGACACCCCCCCGACCCGCAGCGCTGGAAGGACAGCGACCGCGAGGATTTCCTCGACGACTTCGGCTCCGATGAGGACGGGGAGCTGCGGCAGCGGGGGGCCTGGACCCCCCCGGGGCAGGTAGGGGGGGCTGGGGGGGTTCTGGGGGTCCTGGGGCAGTTTGGGCGTCTGGGGGCATTGGGGGGCGGGGGGGGGGGGGGTCTAGGAGGGCGGGTGAACTTTTTTTTGGGGAGGAGGGGGGGGGGGGGATGGGGGGTGTCGCCGCTCACCACCACCCCCACCCCCCCCTCAGCCCCCCAGCCCGGCCACCCCCTGCCCGCGGGGCGCGGAGCCGGACAGCGGCGTGGGTCGCACGGACGAGAGCACCCGGAACGAGGAGAGCTCGGAACACGATCTGCTGGGGGAGGAGGGCGGCGACGGACCCCCCCTGCGCCCCCCCCCGCCCCGCCGCGCGCCCCGGCCCGGCGCCAGCCCCAGGCCGCGGGCCGCCGCAAGACCCGGCACCGGATCCGGAGGAGGAGGAGGAGCAGCGAGCCCCGGGGGAAGACCCGGATCCGGATCGAGCTCCGGCTCGGGAGCGGGGCCCGCGGGCAGACCCGGGCCGGTCGGAAGAGCCGGAGCCGGATCGGCGCCCGGAGGAGGAGGAGGAGGAGGAGGAGGAAGAGCCGGAGCGGCGGTGGGAAGAGCCGGCGCCGGATCCGCCGCGCTCAGCCCCGGTCCCGCAGCGGGGGGGCCTCTCCCCGGGGGGGCGGCAGCGGGTCTGAGCCAGGCGGAGCTGCGGCGGTACCGGCAGCTGCGGGGCCGTCTGGGCGGATCGGCCGCGGGCCGGGCGGAGCTGGCGCTGCTGGAGGAGGAGCTGCGGCACCTGGAGTTCAAGTGCCGGCACCTGCTGCGGGCGCAGAAGATGGAGCGGCTGCGGGAGCGCTGCCTGCGCGCCTGGCTGGAGGCGGCGGGGGCCGAACCCCCCCTGGCCGATATCTCGGAGGCGCCCGAGCGGGACAGCACCAGCGCCTACAACACCGGCGAGAGCTGCCGCAGTTCCCCGCTGCTGCGCGGGCTGCCGGCGGGCGGCGGGAAGGGTCCGAGGGCCAAGCGGCCCGGCCGCGACCGGTTGCTGAAGGCTCGGGCCATCAAGATCCTGGAGGAGCGCGGCGGCTCCACCACCGACGACGACGCCCGCAGCGAGCTCAAGACCGGGCGGTACTGGAGCCGAGAGCAGCGCAAGCAGCACCTGGCCCGCAGCCGGGAGCAGCGCCGGCGCCGGGAGCTCCTGCTGCAGAGCCGCATGGAGGCGGCGGGGGGCGGCCCCGAGCCGCTCCCGGTGCCCGCGGTGGTACCGGTGCCGCCGCCGCCGCCGCCTCCCCCCGCCCAAGCCGCCGCCGCCGCCGCCGGGACCCGCCGGGGGCTCCGCAAGCGCAGCCGCCGCATCCTGGACAACTGGGTGACGATCCAGGAGATGCTGGCCCGCGGGACACGGGCGGCCGACGGCGGCCGCGTCTACAACCCCCTGCTCTCGGTCACCACTGTCTAGCGGGGGGCTCAGCTCGCCCCCCCCAAACCCCGAGTTTGGGGGTGCAGGGGCAGGGGGGGCTCCCCCCTTCCCCCCCCCCCCCGGGGGTCCCGTCCCTCTGTCCCAGCCCCCCCCCCAAGCACAAGGGGCCCGGGGAGCCCCCCCTCCCCCTCATTGTCGTGTCTGTGAATGTGGCTGCTTTTGGGTTCGGGTGGGTTTTTTTGTTTTTTTTTTTCTTTTCCCCCAAACCCCACCGCCCCGGGGCTGGGAGGGACCCAGGCATCCAGGCCCAGCCCCCCCCTGCCCAAGCCTGGGGTGCTGCCCCCCCCCCGTGTCCTGCCCCGTCTGTCCCCACTGTCACTGTCTGTACAGACCCGGGGGGGGGGGGGGCTGCATCTGGGGAATAAAGCGAAACCTCGTTTTTACTCATTTCACCCCGATTGTGCAGCCTCGTCTTTGGGGGGGGCACCCAGAGACCCTCAGCCCCCTGCTCCGGCCACCCCCAAAACTCCCCGGTTCCCCCAAAAACGAGGCCACTGGGCAGTGGGGAGGGGGGGAGGGCCCCCCACGCGTTTATTGCAGGTGGGACCCCCCCGGGGCTCAGGCGGCGTGCAGGGCCCGCCAGCGGTCGAGGGGCCCCCGGCACGGGACGTACTTCACCCCGCAGCCGTCGGGGATCAGGCGCTTCTGGGCCACCATGTCCTCGAAGGCGTCGGCATTGAACTTGGTGAACCCCCACTTCTTGGAGATGTGGATCTGGGGGGGGGCAGGGGTCAGGGGAGCCCCAAACCCCCCCCTCGCCCCCCGCAGACGCATCTCAACCCCCCCCACGTTCCTCAGGGCAGGTTTGGGGGACACAGGACGCCCCCCACCCACCCCCGTCAGAGGACAAGGCCTGGCAGGGCTTGGGGTGACGCAGCCCCCCCCCCCCGGGGACACCTCCACCCCCCCACCCCCGGTACCTTCTGCCTCCCCGGGAACTTGAACTTGGCGCGGCGCAGGGCCTCCACCACGTGCTCCTTGTTCTGGGCCTTGGTGCGGATGGACATGATCACCTGCCCGATGTGCACCCGCGCCACCGTGCCCTGCGGCTTCCCGAAGGCGCCGCGCATCCCCGTCTGCAGCCTGCGGGCACGGGGGGGGGGGGGTCAGTGGGGGGACCCCTGGGTGCCCCCAGCCCCGCCCGGGGGGTGTGGGGGTGTGTGTGTGCCCCCGGCCCCTTGGGGCACCCAGCGATGGGCACGCGGGGGGCCCTACACAGCCGGGGGGGTGCTGTGCGCAGCCATTGCACGCCGGGGCCCCATGGCAGGGGGGGTCACGGCCGGCTTAATTAGCTGCGGGCAGAGGTGGGGGCTCCCCAAATCTGGGGGACACCCCAAACCCCGGGGGGACACCCCAAACCCCGGGGGGACACCCCCCCTCCACCCAGGACCCTCCAGAGACACCCCCCCGGAGGCAGCCCCAGTCACCGGGGTTTGCACCCCAAACCCCCCCCCACACACACCGGGAAACCACCAAACACCAGTGACACCCCAAAACCCCTCCCCTACACCCCCCCTTTGTGCAGGGGGACCCCCGCACCCTCCCCCCAGGTGGTCTCAGCGTCCCCTCCCTGGTGGGGGTGACACCCCCCCCCCCCCCCCCGCAGGCCCCCTGCCAGCGTTCGCCCCTTCCCGCCCCGTTCTGGGAACCGGCCCCCGCCCCGGGGTTTCGGGGGAGCCCCGACCTGTCAGCGCCGGCGCAGGACAACATCTTGTTGATGCGGATGACGTGGAAGGGGTGCAGGCGCACGCGGATGTGGAACCCGTCCTTCCCGCAGCTCTTCACCATGTACTTGTTGGCGCAGATGCGGGCGGCCTCCAGCGCTGGGGTGGGGGGGACGGCGAGAAAAGCAGGGGGGTCACGGCTGGCGGGGACACCCCCACACCCCGGGGACACCCCCAACGCGCCCCCCCTCCCCGGGACGCACCCTCCGAGCTGAGCTGCTCGTACTCGTCCGACACCATGTGCCCGCAGAGGGGGAACTCGTCCACCTTCGCCTTCTTCCGCCCCAGATCGAAGATGCGGATTTTGGGGTCTGGGGGGGGGGGGGAGGTGAAAAGAAGGGGAGCGGCGTCAGGAGCGGTGTGAAGGACCGGGGCACCCCGCAGCCCCCCGACTCAGGAGCCGGGGTGTCGGGGGGGGGGGGGGGCGCGGCTGCACCCCAAAAGCGGGGGGTGTGGGTGGGGGGCTCCGGCCTTACCAGGGACCCCCCTGCAGAAGCGGGACTTGGGGTACGGCTTGTTCTTGCAGTATCTGTAACTGGGGTTGGGGGGGCGGCAGTGAGGGGGGGCCAAGGGACCCCGAAATGCCGTAACGCTCTGCCAACCCCCCACCCCCGGACCACCCAAACCCCTTCACGCCCCACCCCCCACCCCGTGACGTCGAGAGGCGTGGAACGACGTCACCCATCCCACACGTTTCCCCCCACCCCGCGGTGACGTCACGCGGCTCACCATCGCGCCGGGCGGCGGCCCATGGCGGCTCCGGGCCGTGGGGACCTGCGGGAGACAGCGGCACGGGTTGGGGCGGCGGCGGAGGGGACACGGGGAGCGGAGCGGCGCCGCGGCCTCGGGACCCGCCCCCCCCCACCCGCGGCCTTGCCGCCGCCCGGCCCCGCCGCGGCCCTCGCTCACCTCGCCGAACGCGAAAGAGAGGACGGCGGCGCCTGCGCGCTGCTTATATACCGCGCCCGCCCCCCGGCTTCCGGCCACGCCCCTCGGCTTCCGGCGGCGCTCTGGCCGCATCCGGAGGACCCGCCGGCGGGGACGCGATGCGAAGCGCTCGATGGCCGCTGCCGCCGGGGAAGCGGCGACACCGAGAGAAGAAGCCGGGGGGCTGGAGGAGGAGGGAGGGGAGCGGCGGAGCGCGGCGGGGGTCCGGGCGCCGATTCCCGGCGACAGAGGCGGCGGGCGCCGTTCTAGCCGGCTCCCTCAGCATAGAGAGGAGGACGAGCCAATCAGCGAGCACGGCGGCGGCCCGCGAGGCGTGCGCAGGCGCTGTCTCTACCGGCGCTCTAGTCAGCGCTTTTACCCATAGAGATCTACGCATGCGCAGAGAGCAAAAGCAGCGTCATGTGCCCGCCTCCGCGGGGCGGGGGGTGTGTGGCGGTGTGCGCATGCGCGCTGCCGGCCCTGCGTCCGCGCGAGGCTACCGAGGAGCTGATTGGTCGGTAACCGCTTAACTATTTGCATAGCTCCGCCCCTTCCGCATAAATTATGCCTCATTTGCATAGCGCTTGATCTATAGCGCCCGGCCCCTCCCGGGCTCCGCCCCCTCCTATAGGGGACCCGCCCCAATGTATAGGAGCCCCCCCCCCCCCCTCCCAGCACGGGGAGCGCCTGGTGCGAACGGGGACTCTGCTCCCCACCCCCCCCCGGTCCCTGAGCCCCCCCAGTGTACAGGCTCCTCCCCCCTATAGCCCCCCTATAGCCCCCCTATAGCCCCCCCTATAGCCCCCCCTATAGCTCCCCCCTATAGCTCCCCCCTATAGCCCCCCCTATAGCTCCCCCCATAGCCCCCCCCATAGCCCCCCCTATAGCCCCCCCCTATAGCCGAGGCAGGAGATGGAGTGAAGCAGAACGAGTTTTTATTGGGGGGGAGGGGGGGGGCAGCGCCGGGACCCCCCGGTCAGGTTCGAAAATTAAAATAAAATTTAAAAAAAAAAAAAACACAAAAAAAAAGGGGGGGGAGGGGCTGCAGGAATTGGGGGGGGGGGGGGGGAGTGGCGGGGGTGGGCGGTGTGGGGGTCCCCAAAGCGAGACCCCAGGGAGGGAGGGGGGGTCCCGGCAGGATTCGGGGGGGGCCCCTCAGGGCACGGTGAGGCGGAAGGGGCTGTTGGGGACGTGCTGGTCCCCCCACTTGACCACCAGGACGTAGTCGCCCCGCTCCCGCAGCAGGTAGCCCACGTTGTACAGCTGGTTGCCCAGGTGCTTCACCACGATCTCCTCGCAGGGCGAGCGGGGGCCCTGCACCCCCACCAGCAGCATGTTGTTCCCTGGGGGGGGGGGGGGAGAGAGAGAGAGAGAGGAGGGGGGGGTCAGCACCCCAAAAAAACCCGGGGGGCACCCCGGAATTGGGGGAGGGGGGACGACACCCACCCGCCTTGCTGCAGTCGACGGTGAAGGAGTTCTTCTGGCCCACGAAGGCCTTGTTCAGCCCCAGCCCCTTGGCCACCACCTTGCTGGCGTCCGACGAGAATTTGGGGGCGCCCGCGGGGACCCCCCCGACTACCGCTGCCGCCGCCGCCGCCTCCGCCCGGCCCCCCGCGTCCACCAGCACCGAGGAGCTCTCGCGCAGGCTGTGGCTGCTCACCAGGCGGGGCCCTGCGGCGAGGAGGAGGAAGGGGGGGGGACACACACACACGCATCCCATCAGCACCCCCAAAATGGGGTGCACACCCCCCCCCCCCTCCACACCACATCCCCCCTGCCGGTACCGGTGATCTTGGCCTTGAAGGGGCTCCCGGCGATGTGGTGCGGCCCCCCGAACTTGATGGCGATGAGGTAGCTGCCGGGGGCCATGGGGGTGTAGGTGACGCGGTAGCCCTCGGCGCACTCCCGGCACTCCATCTTCACCTTGGAGGGGCCGTCGATGGTGACGGCCAGCGCCCCGGGCCCCGCCTTGGCCGTGTTCACCACAAACTCCGCCGGCGAGCCTTGGCGGGGACACACACGCACACGCGCGTGCGTGGGTCAGCACCCCCCCGTTTCACACCCGTGACACCCACCCCGAGCCGCGCCCGTACCTGTGGTGCCCCCCTCCAGGCCGGGGCCGTAGGCGGAGACGAGGCCGGGGTCCCCCGCTTGCCCCGGCTCGCCCACCCGCACCTTGAAGGGGCTGCCGGGGATGTGCGACCCCTCGAACTTCACGTCGATGGAGTAGACGCCGTTCTCCCGCGGGATGAACCGCACCGCGTACTTGTCTGGGGGGGACGGGACACACGGGGTCAGCGGGGACCCCCCCGGCCCCGCACAGCCCCCCCAAACCCCACCAGAGAGCTCCCCCCCCCCCCAGCTCCCCATGACCCCCCCAAACCCTACACCCCCCCCCCCCCCAAAAGACCTACCTTGTGAGACAGCACCACAGCACCCCCAAACCCCCCCCTGCTCCCCCACAGCACCCCCAAACCCCCCCTGCTCCCCCCCCGGCACCCCAAACCCCCCCCACATATAGGGGGGCACTGAGAGGGCCCCAGCTGGGTCAGCCAGGACACCCCCCCCCCGCCCCAAAACACCCTTCACTGGGGCTAAGGGGGGGGACCCCAAAACCATCCCCAGAGTGGGGGACACCCCAAAACTCTCCCCCAGAGTAGGGGACACCCCAAAACTCTCCCCCAAAGTGAGGGACGACCCCAAAACTCTCCCCCAAAGCGGGGGGACGCACCAAACCCCCACCGTAAGCCCCACGAGGGGCCGGAACGATCCGACCACGGCTGCCCCGGGGGGGGGGGGGCAGGCGGGTTTTGGGGGTGCAGGGGGGGTTTTGGGGTCCCCCCCTCACCTTCGGTGACCTCGGTGATGTGGCACTCCTCCAGGGCCCCCGAGGGGCTGTGCACCTTGGCGTCCAGCACCCCCTGCGCCCCGTTCAGGCTGACGGCGAAGGAGGCCGGCTGGTGCACCTTCAGACCCGACTCCTGGGGGGGCACAGACCATCATTGCGGGGGGGGGGGGGGAGCCCCCCAAAACTGGGGGAGGGACCCCCATAACCGGGCGGAGGGACCCCCAAAGCCAGGGGGAGGAGAAGACGGCGCTGGACCACACACCCCCCCCCCTCCCCCATGGGCGGCAGCAGCGCCAAATCCCAGCGTGACACCCTCAAAGGAACAGCTGGGGGGGGTCTGCACCCCAAAATCTGGGGGGGTCACACACGCTTGCATGCCAAAACCCCACCCCAAATAACCCGGGGGGGGTTCACACCCCCAAATGCTCACCCCAAAGTAACCCCAGGGGGGTTCACACCCCCAAAGCATCACCCCCAAACAACCCGGGGGGGATAACACCCCAAAAACCTCACCCCCCCAAACCCGGGGGGGGTTTACACCCCCCCCCCCCCCGCAGCCCTAAACAACCCCACGTAACCCCAGGGGGGACCCTGCACCCCAAAACACCCCCAGGAGGGATCTGCACCCCAAGATCCCCACCTGGGGAAGGGGAAATCCCTCCCCCAAAGGACCCCGGGGAGACCCGAACCCCAAAATAAGGGGGGGGGGGAGCCCCCACCCCTAAACCCTCCACTTTGGGCCATCTATGCACCAGCACCCCAAGTTTGGGGGTCCCCCAAAGGCAGGGAGGGGTTTGGGGGTGCTGGGGACAGCCCCCACCCCAATTTGGGGTAGTGGGGGGGGGGGTCTCCCAGGAGGCGGGGAGGGATTTGGGGGGGGTCAGGGGAGCCCCCCACCCCGTACCCCACTTACCTTGCGGGCCCGGAGAGTTTTAACGGGAGAGAACGGGGGGCCCCGGGCGTCCCCGGGGTTTGGGGGTGCCGGGGAGGGTCTTGGGGGGGCCGTTCTCTCCCGCTAAGCCCCCCCCGGGCCCGGGGGGCTGTTAATAGCCTTTAAAAGAGACACGAGAGAAGACCCCCGGGACCCCGCGAGGGCTGGGGGGGACACGGGCTGCCTGGGCCAGCGCAGGGACCCCAAAACTACAGCGCTACAGAGCCCCCCCCGCCCCCCAAATCCTGCTGCAGAGCCCCTGAGACACACCCCCCCCCCCCAAATCTCGCTAGAGACCCCCCCCAAACCTCGCTGCAGCTCTCAGAGACAGACCGACCCCCTGAACGCCTCCAAAACCCCACTGAAACTGCCCTGGGGGTTCACCGTCCCTGCAGACCCCCCAAAATCTCACTAAAGCCCCTTTGGGGCCACGCTGACCCTCTACAGACCCCCCCTGGAGCTACCCTGAGCCCCCCAAACTTCATTAAAGCCCCCCCTAGAGCTAGGCTGACCCCCCCAAACCCCACTCAGGCCCCCCTAGAGCTACCCTGACCCCCCCAAACTTTATTAAAGCCCCCCCTGGAGCTACGCTGACCCCCCCAAACCCCACTAAAGCCCCCCTGGAGCTACGCTGACCCCCCCAAACCCCACTCAGGCCCCCCTAGAGCTGCCCTGAGCCCCCCAAACCTCACTCAGGCCCCTGTGGAGCTACGCTGACCCCCCCAGACCCCACTCAGGCCCCCCTAGAGATGCCCTGAGCCCCCCAAACTTCATTAAAGCCCCCCCTGGAGCTACACTGAGCCCCCCAAACCCCACTCAGGCCCCCGTGGAGCTACCCTGACCCCCCAGACCCCACTAAAGCCCCCCCTGGAGCTACGCTGACCCCCCCAAACCCCACTAAAGCCCCCCTAGAGCTGCCCTGACCCCCCCAAACCCCATTAAAGCCCCCCCTAGAGCTGCCCTGACCCCCCCAAACCCCATTAAAGCCCCCCCTAGAGCTACGCTGACCCCCCCAAACCCCACTAAAGCCCCCCCTGGAGCTACGCTGACGCTGCCCGTCCCTGCGCGTGGCGGCCCCCAGCCCCGCCGGGGGCGCGAGGGGGGGTTTCTCCCGATGCCTCACCTGAAGGCTAGAAACAGTGAGGCGGCGGGCGGCGTCGCAGGGGGCCGCGGCCGTCACCACGAAGGGGCTCTCGGGGATGTGCTCCTCGTTGAACTTCACCGACACCTCGTAGTCACCTGCGGGGGGGGGGGGGCACGGCCTCAGCGAGGGCACGGGGGGGGGGTCCCCAGCTCTCCATGCGTTTCCCCCCCCCCCCCCCAATCTCCCAGGCACCCCCCCTCCCCGTACCGGGCTCCTGGACAACGTAGGAGACGCCGCAGGACCCGTCCTTGCGGTCCTCGAAGGCGATCTCGGCTTTGCTGGGCCCCTCCACGGCGATGGAGAGGCCCCCGGCGCCCGCTTCCCGCGTCCAGATGCTGAATTCGGCTGGGGGGGGGGGGGGAAGTGGCAGGGGGGTCAGGGCTCCCCCCTCAAAGGCCTGACCCCCACCCCGTCTGGGGGGGCAGCCCCCCAGTTCCTGCCCAGCTGGGCAAGTTTGAGGGACCCGGGGGGTCAGTTCAGGAGCCCCCGATGGATTTGGGGGAACTCCAGCAGGTTTTGGGGAGGGCCCCAGGGGTTTTGGGGACACACACCCCCCCCCATGGATTTAAGGATCCCTCCTAGGTTTTGGGGAGCCCTAGACGGATTTGAGGAGCCCCCCATGGGTTTTGGGGAGCCCTGTACAGGCTCAGGAGCCCCAGGGGTCAGAGGGGAGCCCTGAGTGGACTTTGGGGCACCCCCCAGGCAGGTTCAGGGTTTGGGGGAGGCCCAGCTGAGTTTTGGGGTGTACCCAGCAGGGCAGACATACATTTAAGAGAACCCCGAGAAGACTTAGGAGAACCCCGAGAGGGTTACGGGGCCGCCCCACAGGAGCAGGGGAAGCCCCACAGGAGCAGGGGAGCCCCACAGGAGCAGGGGAAGCCCCGCGAGGGGCGGCTGGGGCAGGTTTCGGGGTGCCCCCTCTCACCTGGCACGCCGGCCTCTGCCCGTTCGAGTCCGGGCCCCCCGGCACGGACTTTGTGGGCGCCGCCCTCGCCCATGGGCCCCACGGTGAACTGGAAGGGGCTGCCGGGGACGTGCTGACCCCGGTCCTTGACGCTGACCGAGTGGACGCCGGTTTCGGTAGGAACAAAGCGGATGCTGTAGGCGCCGCCGTCCCCCTCCAGCACCTGCGCCGCCACCGCCTGCCCCGAGGGGCCCGTCACCACCGCCGTCACCTCGTGGGCGCTCAGCTCTGCCGGCAGCGGGAGCGTGGGGGGGGTCACGGGGGGGCGCGGGGCTCCCCCCTGCACCAGCCTTAGGGACCCTCCCGTGCCAGGAGAGGTGCCGGGGTCCCCGCTCCGTCCCGCATGAGTCCTTGGGGGACCCCCTGTGGATCTCTGGGGGGGCCCCCAGCCCTGCAAAACCTCCCGCGTGTCCCTGGGCTCCCCCAGACAGATCCCTGGTACCTCCAAAGGGTCCCTGGGGTACCCCCTGAGGAGCCCGCAGACCCTCCCCTGCCCCCCCCCCCCCAGGTCTTTGGGGTGCCCCCCCAAACTGCCCCAGCAGCCCCCTGAGCCCCCCAGGGACAACGTGGCTCGCTGGGACCCCCCCGGGACAGGCTGGGACCCCCCGTCCCCGCTCACCCGGCATCTTCAGGCTGAGGTCGCAGGCGGTGCCCACGCTGGCCTCGGGGGGGGCGCGGCGCCGGCGCGTGATGCTCTCCTTCACCCGCCCCTCGCCCGTCACCTTCACCGAGAAGGGGCTCCCTGCGGAGGGGCGGGGGGGGGTCACACCAGCCCCCCCCAACCCTCTCCTGGTGCCACTGCACCCCCACACCCCGCTCGGGACCCCCAGCTCCCTCCCCAGTTCTCCCAATGCCCCCAGTAACCCAACTTACCCCAGTTCACCCTCCCAGTCCGGCCCCCCCCCCCACCCCTCCGGCCCCCCCCAACTCCGGCGCTCACCGGGGACGTGCTGGTCGCCGAATTTGACGGAGATGATGTAGTTGCCGGGCTCGGTGGGGCAGTAGGAGACGCGGCAGGTGCCGTCCTCCAGCTCCTCGGTGGTGATGTCCACCTTGCTGGGCCCCTCGATGGACAGGCTCAGCCCCCCGTAGCCTGGGGGGACGAAAGAGGGGAGGGGGGGGGTGTCACAGCAAGGAGCCCCACAGCACCCCCCCCTTCCTGCCCCGCGGGACGGGGACGTACCGGCGTCGCGGGTGTCGATGGTGAAGTGCGCCGGCTCGAACGTGCGTCCCTCGCGCAGGCCGGGCCCCGCCACGCGCACGCGGCTGGCGTCCCCCAGCTCCGCCTGGCTGATGGTGACGGAGACGGGGCTGCGGGCCAGGGGCTGCCCCCCCCGCGAGATGTGCACCAGGTGCTCCCCCACCTCCTGCGGCACGAAGGAGATGCCTGCGGGGACGGGAGGGAGGGGGGACACCGGCCTCAGGGTGGGGGGACACGAGGACACAGAAGGGAAGAGGTAGGGAGAGACGCCGCAGCGACGCTTTCTGCGTCCCCTCGCTCGGCCGCCGTCCTGCGAGGTGCCGGGGCGGCGGGGGGGGCCGCGTCCCCAGGGACCCCCCCCTTCCTCACCGATGTGGCCGTTGCGGAGGCGCTTGAGCTGGCAGGGCTCCTTGCGGCCCGAGGGGGCGGTGACGGTGGCCGTCAGCTGGCTCAGGTCCGTCTCCCCGATGTCCAGGGGGATGTCGGCCGAGGCGCCCACCTTCAGGTGGGACAGGCGCAGGCTGTCGTCACCTGCGGGGACGGCGATATCAGCGGGGAGACACCCCCCAAAAAAACCCCACCCTCGAGCCCCCCCCCCCCATCCCCGGGGACGTCAGACCCGCCGCAGGGACCCCCCGTACCGGTGATGCGGGCGGTGAAGGGGCTCCCCGGGATGTGCTTGTCGTTGTACTTCACCACGATGCTGTAGTCGCCGGGCAGCACCGGCAGGTAGGAGACGCTGCACGTCCCGTCCTGGTTGTCGGTGCAGCTGATCTCCGCCTTGGACGGACCCTCCACGGCCAGCGACAGCCCTCCTGGAATCGGGGGGATGGACGCACGTGGGGTTCGGGGAGGGGGCACGGACCTGCCGGGGAGGAGCCCGGCGCCCGGCAGACCCCCCCCGGGGGCTCACCCTCGCCGGCGTCCTTGGTGTTGACGGTGAAGGTGGCCGGTTTGTTGACGGTGCCGTGGATGAGGCCGGGGCCGTAGGCGGTGACGTGGCCGCTGTTGACGTAGTCCACGTAGAATTGCAGGGGGCTGCCTGGGGGGGGGGGCGCACAGGGGGCGTCAGGGGGTACCGAGACCACCGCCGCCGCCACGCGAGGATCCTCACGGCCGCGGGGTGTCACAACAGGCAGGTGACGGCACATGGGATGGTGTCACGACACCCCCGGGGCCCCCCAAAGCCCCCCCACCTGGGATGTGCATGTTCTCGTAGCGGATGTCCATCTCGTGCAGGCCGGCCTCGGTGGGGGCGAACCGCACCGTCACCGTCCCGTCCTTGTTGTCCGTGATGTCGGGCTTGGCCACCTTCCCCGACGGCATCCGCACCTCTCCTGGGGCGGGGGGGGGAACAGGGGGGGTCACGGGGTGCTGGCTGGGCTGGGGACTCCTGGGAGGACCTGGGGGGGGGGACTTTGGGGACCCCCAAGCAGGCTCTGCAGACCCCCCAGGTCTCGGGGAGTCCCTGGGGACCCGAGTCGCTTTGGTCACCCCACCCAGATGATTTTGGGGACCCCCCCCCAGGGAGAAGCTCAGCTCTTTCAGGGACCCCCTAGGACGACGCTGGGGGCTTTGGGGACCCCCCCCCGGGGTGTTTTGGGGCACCCACCCCCCCCCTCACCTGTGATCTCGCCCTTCTTGATGGTGAAGGGGATGACGAGGTCAAAGGGGCGCAGCCCGGCCATGTCCAGCCCGTTCACCCCCAGCAACGGGCGGTCAGTCGCCTACGCAAACGAGCTCGTTAGCGGATGCTGCACGTGCACACGTGCGCGCGCGTCCCGCTTCCCCACGCCTGGCGCGCTGCCCGGCACGCGCCGCCTGCCCCACGCCCTTCCCGCCTCGCCTGGCGCCTCGCCCGCGTCGCGTCGCTCGCGCGCTTCCCCTCCCCGCCGCGCGGCCCCTCGCACACTCACCATGACCTGGAAGGGGCTGTTGGGGATGTGCTCGCCCCCGAAGCGCACGCAGATGACGTACTTGCCGGGCTGGGGGGCGGTGTAGAAGATGTCGAAGGTGCCGTCGGCGTTCTCCACCACGTCCACGTCCACCTCGGAGCCGTCGGGCGTGCAGACGGTGCACGTCACCTTGCCCTTACCCGCCGCCTTGGCGTCCACCGTGATCACCGTCTCCTCCCCGATCTGGATGGTGGGGCCGATGCCCGCCCCTGCCGGGAACGGGGGGGGGTGAGCGCCTGTCCGGGGGGGGGGGGGGGGTGCGCCCCCAAATTGGCTTTGCCCCACCCCGCCCACCGGCGGTGACCTCGTGGGGGAGGTGACCTCGTCGGGGGGGCGCCAGGCACTGACAGCGCCGAGCCAGGGACCCCCCAAAACGTTCACCCCCCACCACCCCCCACCCCAGTTAACGAGGTTCAGGAGATGCCAAGGGGGGGTCCCTGGTATTGGACTGAGGGGCCCCCCCGTGTTGAACAAGGTCGAGACCCCCCCCCAATTAAGAGAGAACACTGATTGTTAAACGACACCTCGGGGGGCCCCTCGTCGTTAAATGAGATCAGGGGACCCCGCCGTAGTTTAAGGAGAACACGGGGTGCCCCCGGTGTTAAACGAGGCACGAGGGTCCCCCAAAATGAGGCCCCGGCCCCTCCTTCACGCCGCGGCAGGGGTAACTTTGGGGTGCGGGGAGGGGGACACGCATGCGCCCCGACGCCAAGCGAGCCATGCCGTGAGCTTACCTAAGCCGTGACCTCCGATGGAGACTACAGCGTGGGCAAGAGAGGGGTGGGGGGGCGCGGGGAACGGGACGTGGGGTGGGCAGAGAAGCAAGAAATCCAGTGAGACACACGTGGTGAGGCCGCCCCGCGCCCCCCCGCCCACCCCCCTGCCCCCCCCGACCCCCCACCCCACCCCGCGGTGACTCGGCTGGAAGCGGCTGGGCGGGCGGTGGGTGTCCCCCCGTCACGGGGTGTCGCGTCACGCGTGCGTCGTCCGTGTCCCCCGTCCCCCCCCCCGCCCCTCCCCGCCTCCAGCCCCGCCGCGGCGGCGCTTACCGGTGACGGTGCACTTGCTGGCGTCGCCGGCGGGCACGGCGCGGATGCGGTAGGGCGAGTAGGGGATCTCGTCCCCGCCGTACTTGATGAGGATGGTGTAACGCCCCGTCATGTCGGGGACGTAGGACACCGTGTAGGTGCCGTCCTGGTTGTCCCGGATCGTCGCCTTCTTCGGCTTGCCCTCAGGGTCCTGCGGGGACGCGAGGTTTGTTGAGGAAGGGGGGGACGACGCACACGCGCACGTCGCTGGGCCGGCCGCCTCCCCGCCGGACCTCCGCCCGCCCCCCTGCCCGGCGCCCACCGTGATCTGGACGGCCAGCAGCCCCTCGCCGGCGTCTTTGGCGTCGATGGTGAACTCCACGGGGAGGCTGGCCGGGACCCCCGTCGTGTTCAGCCCGGGGCCGCTGGCCTTCACCTTGCTGGCGTCGTGCGTGGGCAGCGCCTTCACCTTGAAGGGGCTGGAGGAGACGAGGGGGAGGGCGCGTCAGACCGGCCCCCCCCCAAACCACCCGGGTTGCCCCCCCGCGCCCCCCCACCTCACCTGCGGGGCACCTCCTCGTCGCCGTAGCGCACCGAGATGCTGTAGGGCCCCTCGCGGGAGGGGACGTAGCTGACACGCTGCGTCCCGTCCCCGTTGTCCGCCACGTCCACAGGCTCCACCACACCTGGGGGGGGGGGCACGCGTCAGGGCACCCCGACACGTCACAGCGCGCCCCAAGAGCCTGCGGTGCTCCGTGGGGTGCCCAAGTCCCCCTACGGCACCCCAAGCCCCCCCGCGGGGCACCCCAAGACCTCGTAATGTCCCGTGAGGTGCCCCGAGACCCCCCGTAACGTCCCACGGGACACCCCAAGATGCCCTGGGGTGCTTCAAGGCCCCATAGGGCACCCCCCCCACCCCCCGAGACCACAGGGCACCCCTTGTACCACAGACCTGGTCTCCCTCGGATCAGGGGTACCCCAAACCCCCCCCCCAGCCCCAAAGCAGGGGTACCCCAAACCCCCCCGTGCCCCCCACTGACCTTTGGGGCCCTGAACCTTAACGTCCAGGGGGGCGACGCCGGCCTTGCTGGTGTCGACGGTGAAGGTCTGGGGCACGTTGGCTCGCACCACGCCCGGCGTCAGCCCCGGCCCCGCGCACTTCACCTTGGACGAGTCCACCACGTCCGTCACCGGCACCTTGAAGGGGCTCCCTGGGCGGCGGGGTGGGGGGGGGGAAAACACGTGAGCGTTGCGGCCACCTCCTTCGTGCCGGTGCCCCCCCCCCCGCCCCGGGACCCCCCCCAAGCGCTCACCGGGGACCTGGTGACCGCCGTAGGTGACGTTGAGGCTGTAGGTGCCCGGTTCGTAGGGGACGTACTCCACCGAGCAGCTCCCGTCCTTGTTGTCGGTGCAGGACATCTTGGCCTCCGAGGGACCCTCCACCGCCAGGCCCAGGCCCCCCGTGCCGGCACCCCTGGGGCGGGGGGAGCGCGGGGATCAGCGTGGGGGCGGGTTGGAGGGGTTTGGGGGACAGGGTTGGAGGGCTTTGGGGTCTCACCGGGTCTCCACGGTGAACTTGTTGGGCTGGTTGGTGGTGCCGCTCTGGATGCCGGGGCCGTGGACGCGGACGCGTGCCGGGTCGCAGCCCTCGGTGACGGGCACGCGGAAGGGGCTGTGCGGTACCGGGCTGCCGGCGTAGCTCACCTCCACTGTGTGCACGCCTGGGGAGGGAGGGGACGCGTCACCCCGAGGCCACGGGCGCTGCCCCCCTTCCCCGGGCACCCCCCCGCGCCTCACCCTCCTCGTAGGGGGTGTACTCCACGTGGTAGGTGCCGTCGCCCCGATCCTCCACGAAGGTCTCGGTGACGTTCCCCGAGGGGTTGGACACCCGCGTCTTCACGTGGGGGCCGCCGGCTTTGCTCAGCGCCCTGGCGTCCACGTCAAACTCCGTCACCGCCTCCCTGAACACGCCTGGGGGGGGGGAACGACGGGCGGTGAGGGGGGCGTCAGGCGGCCGCACCCCCCCGCGTCCCCATCTCCGCGTCACCGCGCTCACCTTTGCCCTCCACGCCGGGTCCGTAGACCTTGACACCGGCGGTGTCGACGGCGGGCTCCACCCGGACCTTGCTGGGGAAGTGCGGCACGGGCTGCCCGCCGTACTCCACGGTGATGGTGTAGACGCCGGGGCTGAGCGGGGTGTAGGCGATGGTGTAGGTACCGTCGCCGTTATCTTCCACCCGCACCTCGGCGCGGGCGCCCGCTTCCGAGGCGATGCCGATGGTCAGCTCGGCGGTGCCGGCCCGGCTGCAGTCCACGCGGAAATGTCCGGGCTGCCCGGCCGTGGCACCCTCCAGCCCCGGCCCCGAGCACGTCACCTTGGAGGCGTCGAAGGGGGCGCGGATGGGGGCGCGGAAGGGCGAGCCGGGCACGTGGGCGCCGGCAAAGAGGATGTTGATGTTGTAGTCGCCGGGCTCGGTGGGCAGGTAGGAGACGGAGCAGGTGCCGTCGCCGTTGTCCAGGCACTCGATCTTGGCCTCGCAGGGGCCCTCCACCGTCAGCCCCAGGCCCCCCGTGCCGGCGCCCTTGGTGTCGATGGTGAAGGGGGCCGGCACGCCGGCCAGCCCCCCCTGCAGCCCCGGCCCGAAGGCGCGCACCTGCGGGGAGAGCGGCCGGCGCGTCGGGCCCTTGTTGGGGGGAGCTCCCCCCCCCCCCGGATCTGGGGGACGTGGCGCCGGGGACGGCAGGGGTCCGGGACCCACCTTGGAGGGGTCGGTGGGGGGCACGGCCTCGACGGGGAAGGGGCTGCCGGGGACGGGGACGCCGTCGTAGGTGACCTCCACCTGGTAGGGCCCCTCCTCGCGGGGGATGAAGCGCACCAGGCTGTTCTCGGGGCTCAGCCCCGGCTCCACCGTGCAGGGCACCGGCTTGCGCGAGGGGCCCGTGATCTTCGCCCCCACCTTGCCCTGGCCCCCGGCGCCCTTGGACTTCACCGTGAACTCCTGGTCCTTCCCCACCTCCAGCTCTGCAAGGGACGGGGGGGGCACCCGCGCTCTGCAGGGGGCTGTACCCCAACGCGGGGGCTCCCCCCCCCCCACCACCACCACAAATCCCACGCCCCCAGGATAAACACCCGCCAAAACACCACACCCAGAGGCTCCTTCCCCACCCCTCTCTGGGGAGGGAGCCCCCAAACCCCCCCCCAACCCCAAGGAGAGCCCCCCCCACCTGCCCCCCCCCCCCCCAGGGTCCCCAAATTGCCCCCAGCCCCATAGGGTCCCCCCCTCCCCAAAAGGGGGTCCCCAAATTGCCCCTGGCTCCCCCATCCCAAAAGCCCCCCAGCCCCATTCCCAAGGCAGCCCCCCCAAATCCCCCCCAGGGAACCCTCCTGCCCCCCCCGCCGTACTGTCGTCCAGGCCGGAGATCTTGATCTTGCCCAGGTCGAGGCTGGGGGCCACCCCGACGGTGAAGGGGCTCTTGGGGATGTGGTCGCCCCCGTAGGTCACCGCCACCCCCAAATTACCCTGGGGGGGAGGGAGAGGGGGTGGCTGCAGGGGTGCCCCACACCAGGGGGGGGTCACGGCCCCCCCACGCGGCGTTCCAGTGGGGGTTGGGGTGCCCGCGGTACAACACGAGGGAGCATTTATGGCTACGGGGTGCCAGGGTTTTGGGGTGCCCCTCCCTTACCTGCTGCAGGGGGGTGGGTTTTGGGGTGCCCCCCCCTTACCTGCTGCAGCGGGGTGAGTTTTGGGGTGCCCCCCCCCCTTACCTGCTGCAGCGGGGTGTACTTGACGGTGTGGGTGCCGTCGTGGTTGTCGATCACCTCCAGGTCCCGCACGGCCTCGCCCTTCCCGGGCCCCATCACCTGCACGTCCAGGGGGGCCCGGCCCCCCGCCTTGGCGTTCACCGTGAAGTGGGTGGGCTTTCCCAGCTCCACACCTGCCGGGGGGGCACGTGGGGGGGGTCAGAGGGGTCCCCAAATCCCTGCCGGGCCCCCCCCCAGACCCTTCTGCCCACCCCCAAGCTCACCGGAGCGGCTGAGGCCGGGTCCCTCCGCCTTCACCTTGCTGGCGTCGTGGGAGGGGTCCACCTTGATCCGGATGGGGCTGGTGGGGGTGGCCTGCACAGGGGGGGACACCCCAAAATCAGCCCCCTGCACCCTAAGACCCCTGGTGCCCCCCCCAGACCCCCCCCCCCCCGGCCCCACCTGGTCGGCAAAGAGCACCATGATGGTGTAGGCGCCGGGGCCGCGGGGGGTGTAGCGCACGGTGAAGGTGTCGTTGTCGTTGCGGATGATGTCGAAGTCGATGTCGGCCTCGGCCGGGCCCACCACCCCCGGGGCGCACTTGATCCCGATGCTCACGTCCCCTGGGGGGGGGGGGAGGAGGAGGGAGGAAATCCGGGGTGTGTGTGGGGGGGGTGTGTCAGCCCCCAGGGACCCTCCCGTCACCCCGCCGAGCCCCCCCAAACCCCCCCGGGGCTCACCCTGCCCGGCCTCGGTGCAGTCCACGGTGAAGTAGGTGGGCTCGTGGGCCTTGAGCCCCGTCTTGGCCACGCCGGGGCCGTAGACCTTCACCTTGTGGGGGTGGCTGCCGGCCCCCACGCCCACCTGCGGGTTGGAGGGGGGGCGGGGGTCAGACCCAACGCCTCCCCAGGCAGCCGGAACCACCACCCCCCCCCCCAGCCCAGGTTTTGGGGACCCCCCTGACCCGGAAGGGGCTCTGGGGGATGTTCACGCCGCCCCAGGACACCATGGCTGTGTGCTTGAGGGGCTTCTTGGGGACGTAGGAGCAGCTGTAGGTGCCGTTGCCGTTGTCCTTGACGGAGACGTCCACGGGGTTGCCCTCTGCGTCCTGGGGAGGGGGGGAAACGGGGGGGTCAGCACCCCCAAAACGCACCCTGTGATTCCCCCCCCAAAACCCACACGCACCCCCTTCTCCACAGCTCGGCTTCCAAATCCACCCAGCGGCCCCTCAGCTCCATGCTCCCAAATCCTCGATATCTCCCCGATATCGCGGCCTAACTGGGTCTGCACCCCCAAATCCCCACACAGCCCCCCCCCCCCCGGTGCCCCCAAACCCTTCTAAAACCACATAACCCCCAAAATCTGCCCCATCCAACCCAGGACAGTGACCCCGACCCCAACCCCTACCCAGGCTGCACCCCCAAACCCCACCCCATCCCCCCTTACCTGCATCTGCACTTTGAGGGGTCCCTTCCCCCCGTTTTTGGCGTCCACCGTGAACTCGGCGGGCTTGTTGACGGCCACCCCCGTCTTCTCCAGCCCCGGCCCGTGGGCTTTGACCTGAGGAGGGAGGGGGGACGGGACAGAGGGGTTACGGGGGGGTCCCCCGGGCATCGAGGGAGGGTCTAGGGGGGTCCACAGGGGTCCCCCACCTTCTCGGGGAAGGAGTCTCGGGGCGCGGGGCGGATGTCGGCCATGAAGGGGCTGCGGCGGATGTCCTCGTTGTCGCAGAGGACGTGGACGGCGTAGGCGCCCGGCTCCTGCGGCCAGTACCGCACGTCGCAGGAACCGTCCCCCCGGTCGTCGCACTCGATCTTGGCCTGCGAGGGACCCTCCACCGAGAAGCCTGGGGGGTTTGGGGGGGTCAGGGGCAGCCAGACACACACACACACCCCCGCCCCCCCTTGCCCCGGGGGTCCCCGCGGTGCCATCAGCACTCGGACGTCGCCGGGACGCGCAGACCCCAGGGTGAGGGGCTGCAGGGACCCCTTTGGAGACCCCAAAGCCCCCCCAAGACACAACAAAACCCCCAGGATCTCCCCAAATCCCTGGGAGCCCCCTCAGGATCTCACAATACCCCCCCCAAGACCCCAAATACCCCCCCCCAAAGCCCCTCCAGGAGCCTCCTAACCCCCCAGAGCCCCCCCAAACCTTCCCCAAGGCCCCCCAAAACACTCCCTAAGCCCCTGGTAATGCCCCTGCAGCCCCCAAAGGTCCCCGTGACCCCCCCAGGGCCCCCCCCAAACCCCCCCCGCCCTCACCCAGGGTGCCGACGTCGTCCCCGATGGCCTCCACCACGAAGTCGGCCGACTTGCCCACGACGCCCCCCTCCAGGCCGGGCCCCCAGGCCCGAACCTTCTGGCTGCCGCTCTCGGGGGACACCTTCACCTCGAAGGGGCTGGGGGGGATACAGGTGGGGGGGTCAGGGCAGGGCCCTGCTGCACCCACAGCCCCCCAAAACCAGGCCCCCCAGCCCCGGTACCCAGGCTGGGGGGCCCTGCGCTGTGTCGTCGCCCCCCACCAGCGCTCACCTGCGGGGGATGTGCTGGCCCCCCCAGGTCACCGTCACCGTGTAGGTCCCCGGCACGGTGGGGAAGTACTCGAAGCCGAAGACGCCGTCCCCCAGGTCCTTCTGCTTCACCGCCTCCGTGCCCTCTGCGGACCACGTGTCAGGGGGTACCCCAAAACCCAGGGGACCCCCAAAGCCAAGGGACCCCCCTCAAAACCCCCCAGCACTCCCACAACCCCCCCCCCCCCAGCGTCACCAACATCCCCTTGAGCAGGGGGCGAGGGCTGTGCCCGGGTGCCCCCAACCCCTCAGGGTGCCCCAACGCCCCCCAGGACACCCCCCCCCCCCAAAACGAGGGGCCCCCCCCGGACTCACTGGGGCCCTTGACGGTGACTTTGAGCTCCCCGCTGCCGGCCCCTTTGGTGTAGACCTTGAAGTCCGCCGTCTCCTTCACCCGCAGCCCCTTGGGCTGCAGCCCCCGGCCCACGGCGCGGCACGCAGAGGGGTTGCAGGCTGTGGGGGAGGAGGGTCAGGGGGGGCCCCGCCAGCCGGGGACCCCCAAAACCCACCCCGGGGCACGCACTGAGAGGGGGAGGGGGATTCCAGCATCTCGGAGGGACCCCAAAAGCCACCCCGAGGGCAGGCGCTGCGGTGGAAGGAAGGAGGGGGAAGAGGGATCGGGGGACACGCTGCGCGGAGAGAGGGGGACCCCCAAACCCACGTCGGGGCACACGCTGTGGGGAGAGGGTCCGAAAAGGACCCGGGCAGCCGGGGTGGGGGGGACACGACACCCCCAAACCCACGCTGGGGCACACGCTGTGGGGAGGGACCCAGGGGCACCCCAAAGGGCACTGCGGGGTGGGGGGGGGGTAAGGAGGGACCCAGGCGTCCGGGAGCACCCCCCCCGCGCCCCCCCCGTACCGTCAGCGGGTCACCCGCGAGGACCCCGGCCGGCGCTTCCCGGACAGACGGGCAGAAGGAGCAGGACAGGCGGAGAGAGACAGAGCAGAGTCACGGGGGGCCGAGACCCCCCTGCAGCGACAGCCCCGGGCCCCCCACGTGGGGGGCAGAGACCCCCCCACAAGGGCCCGGGGGTGGGCAGAAGCACAGAGACACCCCCCCCCCAAGTTGGGGGGCAGAAGCACAGAGACCCCCCGAGCCAGGAAGGACAGAGACCCCCCAGCTCGGAGGGGAGGAGAGCGCAGAGCCCCTAGTGTGGGGGCAGGACAGAGACACCCCCCCCCCCGAGTTGGGGGTGAGGGGACAGAGACCCCCGAGTTTAGGGGAGGGGGACAGAGACCCCCAAACTAGGGGGACAGAGGTCCCCAAGCTGGGAAGGACAGAGAGCCCCGAGTTGCGGGGACAGGAGGACAGAGACCCCCATCCCGGGGGGGGGGGGGGGGCGCAGAGGGCCAGAGACCCCCCACAGCTTGGGGGGAGGGGGGCCCCCCGGGGCTCACCCTGCCCCACGGTGACGTTGAAGGGGCTCTTGGGGATGGGGGCTCCCCCGAAGGCCACGTGGACGGCGTGGAGCCCCTCGGCCGTGGGGCGGTAGGTGCAGCGGTAGGTGCCGTCCCCGCGCGCCTCCAGCGTCGGCTCCACCGTCCCCCGGCGCCCGCTGGGGTCCACGATGGAGACCTCCACCTCGCCCGGCCCCGCGCCTGCCAGCGGGCACCGCGTCACCAGGGCGGGAGGGAAACCCCCCCCCCAAAATCCCTCCAGCCTCCCCGCGACACCCCCCCCCCCCACCCCGAATCCCCCCCCCCGGGGCGCACCGGCGGTGAAGATCTCGAAGTAGGTGCTCTTGTTGGCCACGTTGCCCAGGGGCTCGATGCCCGGGCCCTGCGCTGAGACCCGGCCGGCGTCGCCCGCCGCCCGCCCCACCTGCACCTCAAAGGGGCTCTTGGCGATGTGCTGCCCCGCGAAGAGCACCGTCACCTGCGGGGGGGGACCCCAAAATATGGGGAGGGGAGGGTGAAACCTCACCAGAGGCCACAAAACCACCCCGAGACCTCAAAATGCTTTCTTCAGACCTCAAAAGGTTAAAAAAAAAAAAACAAACACACCAGAAAAAAAAGCAGCACACCAGGGCCAAAACAGCCCCAGAGCAGCCCCAAAATGCCTCAGGACCCCCCAAAACGCCTCCCGGGCTCCCCGAGGCCCCCCCACGGGCCCCCCAGGCTCACCTTGTGCACGCCGGTGACTTTGGGGACGTAGGAGACGGAGAACGTCCGGTTCTTGTCGTTGTTGGCCACCACTTTAGCCTGCGGAAGCAGGGACCGAGCTGTGAGACCCCTGGGGGCCCCTGAAGCCCCACAGCCCCCCCCAAAACCCCACAGGGACCCACCTCCCACCCCCAGAGCCCTGTCCCAGCTCAGAGACACCCCCCCAGCCCTGAACCAACCTCCACGTACACTGGGATGTCCCCCCCACATCGCCCCACGGACCCCCCAGTCCCCATAGCCCCCCACATCACCCCATAGCCCCCCCACAGCCCCCCCCCAGACCCACGCCCACCTCCTCGCGGTGCCCGGCGGGGTCCTCCACGTACACCAGCACGTCCCCCTGCCCCGCGCTGATCGTCTCCACCGTGAACTCGGCCCGTTGCTTCACCATGTTCCCCGTGGGCTCGATGCCTGCGGGACCCACTGTCAGCCCCACGGCGGTCCCAGCCCCACGGCGGTCCCAGCCCCACGGCGGTCCCAGCCCCACGGCGGTCCCAGCCCCACGGCCCCGCTGGGAACAAGAGAGTCCCCCAGATCTATAGGGAACGGGCAACAGCTCTACACGTGAAATGCCCCAAATCTATAGCTGACGCCCTATAGCTAATCCATAGGGTGTCCCCCCGCCCAGAGTGGCCCCCAAAAAGGGTCAGGAATGGGGACAGGGGTCCCCCCCTCACCGGGGCCGTAGGCTCGGGCCTTCTTGGGGTTGAGTTTGGGGCGCAGGGGGGCCCCCGGCTTGAGCTTGGCCTTGGGGAACTGCGACAGGTAGGTCATGACCGAGTGCTCGTCCACGTTGGGGTCCACGATCTCCTCCGGGGTGATCACCTGGGAGGGGGGACGGGGGACACGCGGGATGGGGGGGTCACGGGGCCGCTCCCAGACACCTGGGTCCCCTTCCCCAGCCCCCCCATGGCCCCCAGCCCACCTGGGGGATGCCCAGCCACTCGTCGGCCTGCTGCATGGCCTCCCGGGCGTTGTCCACGGGCTTGCTGGGGTCCCACGAGTCCCAGTCGGGGCACAGCCCTGCGGGTCACGGGGCGCACGGTCACTGGCGGGCGGGTACGGCTTCCCAGTGCCCCCCCCCGCGTCTCCTCCTGCCCCCATCTCACCCCCCACGTCCCCACGTGCCCTGAGAGCCACCCCTCAACGTCCCCACGCACCCCAGAGCCACCCTGATGTGTCCCTGCACATCCCCGTGCACCCCAGGGCCACCCATCGCTGTCCCCGTGCACCCCAGGGCCACCCTGATGTGTCCCTGCACATCCCCGTGCACCCCAGGGCCACCCATCACTGTCCCCGTGCACCCCAGGGCCACCCTGATGTGTCCCTGCACACCCCAGAGCCACCCCCCAACGTCCCTATACACCCCCAGAGCCACCCATCACTGTCCCTGCATGTCCCCAGGCACCCCAGGGCCACCCTCCCCACGTCCCCCCATGCCCCTAGAGACACCCCTCTGCGTCCTCCCGCTCCCCGGGGCCACCCCGCTGCGTCCCCAGCGGCGCCCGCGTCCCCTCACCGGGCGCGCAGCTGTCGACGAGGGCGCCCAGGGCCCGGCCGCTCTGCCAGTCCTTGCTGAAGTTGGTGATGGGCAGCTGGGGCAGGCGGTTCTGGATCCAGCCCAGCAGGCGCTGCTTGGGCGTCTGCCGCTTGGCCTCCTCCTCGTCCTCCTCGTCCCACATGGGCATGGAGATGGAGTAGTGCAGGATCAGCGTCCAGATCAGCCCCAGGATCAGCTTCAGGTTCCCGTCCACGATGGCCTTGCTGTCTGCAGGGGGGGGGGACGACGACGCGGGGGATCAGAGCCCCGCGGGACGGGGACGCGGCACCAGTGTGGGGATGGGGACCCACTGGGGACGCGTGGGCCCCACGGGGACGCGGCACCCATGGTGGGATGGAGGGTGCCTGGACGCCTGGGTCCCGATCACGGGGTGGGGCGACAAGGGGGAGGCCTGGGTCCCTGTTAGGGGTTCGGGGGGACCAGGGTGGGTGCTGGACACCGGGGTCACAGTTTGGGTGCGTCAGGGCGGGTGCTCGCACGCCTGGGTCCTCGTTAACAGTTTGGGGGGGGGGGAGTGTCAGGGTGGGTGCTCGCACGCCTGGGTGCCCGTTAACAGTTTGGGGGGGGTGTCAGGGCGGGTGCCGGACGCCTGGGTCCCAGCCTGGGGTTTGGGGGTGTCAGGGCGGGTGCCTGCACGCCCGGGCCCCGGTTTGGGGTTTGGGGGTGTCAGGGCGGGTGTTCGCACGCCTGAGTCCCCCGCCCCGCGGGAGGGGGGTAAAGGGGGGGGAGGGAGGCACCGCGGGGTGGGGGATGGGCCCCAGGCCCCGCCCCCGGCCCCACCCCCCGCTCCAGCATTTTTTGGCCTTATATGGGCTCGGGCACCAGCGAGACCCCGCCCCCCCGACGCCCCCCACGACCCCCCCGCGGCCCCCCCCCGGCCCCGCAGGGACCCCCGCTGCCTCCCGGAGCGCCCCCCCCCACCCCCCCGGGAGCCCCAGAGTCGTCGTCCCCCAGACCCCGTTCCCCCAGCCCTACGGCGGGGCCGGTCACGGGTGGGGCCGAGCACCCCCCCCCCCCCGCGGGGCCCCGGGGCGGGCGGAGCCGCTGCGGCCAGCAATCTGTGCCCGCAGGATGTGGGGAGCCGCAGGGCGAGGCCCCGGTCCGCCCCCCCCCCCCACCCCCGGGCCGGCCCCACCCCCGGCGGCCGAGCCCCCCCCCCCACATTCCTGGGGTGGGAGCGGGCCGGGCCCCCCCCGCCTTTGTTATGGGGCCGAGGGGGCGGGGAGGGGCCGTGGCGAGGGGCTACGGGGGGGTCCCAAAAGGGGGGGCCCCGTCAGAGGCTCAGGCGGGGCCCCGCTGGGAGGGGGGGGCTCCTCCGTGTAGCCCCGTGAGGGGTCTCCCAAAAGGGGGGGGGGGGCGCTCCCCTTGGCCCCCCCTATCGGGCGTCCCAAAAGGGGGAGGGCCCGCAAGGCCGCCCGTTGTACGGGGGGAGAGGCTCTCAACAGCATCCCGCTACAAGGGGGGCTCCGAGGGGACCCCAAAGGCCGCCCATTGCCATCTCCGTGGAGGGGGGTCCCCAAGCATTCCACTGCGGGGGGCTCCCCAGAGGCAGCCGGGTACTGTGGGGGGGCTGCGGGGAGGCTCCCACAGCCACCCCATTCGGGGGGGGGGGGCCCTCCCCAAACGCCCCCCATGACTATGACGACTATAGGAGCTGCGGGGAGGGGGCTTCCCATTGCGGGGGGCTCCCCAAAGGCACGGCATTACAATGGGGGCCTGGGGGGGCTCCCCAGAGGCAGCCCGTTACCACGCGGGTCGGGGGGCTCCCCCCATCACCCCGCCGCGCCCCGCTGGGAGGGGCTCCGCTGGGAGGCCCCCCCCCCCCGCCTCACCGATGGAGACCAGCTTGATGTTCTCCCTCTCGAGGAACTCGAGGGCCACCGAGACGTTCTCCAGCTGCATCTGGCGGAAGGTGGGGCGGGCGTTGTACTTGCGGCCCATCTTCTTCTGGCTGAGCACCTCCAGCAGCGCGATCAGGCGCAGCCCGTCGCCCAGGTCGGTCTGCAGGTTGCCCACCCGCTTCTGCACGCACTTGAGGTGCTCGTTGCACCAGCGGGTGAAGGTGTTCTGCTGGATGCGCTTCCAGGGCGCGTCCTCCGCCAGGTCCTTCTCGGTGGCCGGCATCTCCCCGTCCGCCTCGCCGCGGGACGACGGCTCCTGCGCCCGGGCACGGCCGGCCGCGCTCATCCCTTTAGCGGGGGGGGGGGCGGCGGGGGCGGGGCCGCGCCTGCGCCGGCGGACGGGCGAGGGGGCGCCACCTGCGGGGAGGGGGCGTCAGGGGGCGCGGGGACCCCCACCCCTACCTGGGGTCTGCGCCGGGGGACCCCCGGGCACCCCCGAATGGGGACCGGTACCCCTGAATGGGGACCCTGCACCGGGGGGGGGGGGACCCGCACCCCTACCCGGGGTCTGCGCCGCGGGGCCCCCCTTCCCCGGGCACCCCTGAATGGGGACCCTGCACCAGGGGGGGACCCGCACCCCTACCCGGGGTCTGCGCCGCGGGGCCCCCCTTCCCCGGGCACCCCAAGGTTGGGAGCCCGCGTCCCTAAATGGGGAGTCTGCACCGGGGGGACCCGGACCCCTAAATGCGGACTCGGAACCCCTAAGTGAGAGTCCGCACCGGGGGGGTCCCACCGCGCGCCCCTAAATGGGAACCCCGTGCCGAGGGGGTCCCCCGAACACCCCTAAATGGCACCCTGCACCGGGGGCTGCCCCGGGCACCCCTCACTGGGGACCTCCCACCAGAGAGCTCCCACTGCGCACCCCTACCCGGGGAACACCCCCGTGCACCCCTACCTAATCGGGGACCCCACCCCGGGGACAGCCCTGACCACGCCCACCTGGGGACCCCCCTCTGGGGGACCCCCCCGTGCACCCCTGACCCCCTGCATGGGGACCCCACACTAAGAGACCCCCTGGCGCACCCCTATTTACAGACGCCCCTCGCTGCACCCCCATTTAAGGGCCAGCCACGGCATCTCTATATGGGGACCCCCGCATTGAGGGACCCTCTGGGACCCCCCTATTTAGGGACACACCCCCCCCCCCCGTGCCCCCTAATTTGGGGAGACCCCCGGCTCAGGACACGCCCCCATCAGTCCCCAAACTGGGGGGGGCAATGCGGGACTGCCACGCCCTGCCACACCCCCCCCGGGACACCCCGCAGTCCGGGGGTCCCTGTCACACCCCAAGGGGGTCCCAAAAGAGGGGGGGTCCAGAGGGGTCCCCTGGGCCTTCCCCCCCCCGCAAATGGGTTCCCAGAGGCTCCTCAGAACCCCCAAAAGGGGGTCCCTCCCCTTCCTCAGGCCCCCCAAAAAGGGGTGTCCCCCCATTCCTCCCCCCAACAGGGGGTGTCCCCAGACCCTCACAGGGGGGTCCCCCAGCCCCATTCGGGGAGGGGTCTCTGAGGGGTCCCTCAGAGGCTCCCCCAGACCCCAAAAAGCAGGGTGTCCCCGCTTCCTCCCCTCACAGGGGGTCCCCCAGCCCCATTAATGGTAGGGTCTCCTCATGACACCCCCAAGGGCTCCCTCGTAGGGTCCCCGGACCCCAAAAGAGGGGTCATTCCCCCTTCCTCCCCTCACAGGAGGGTCCCCCAGTCCCATTCAGGGGGGTTTCTCCTCACGACACCCCCACGGGGTCCCTCGGAGGATCCCCACGCCCCAAAAAAGAGGTTCTCCCCACCCCAAAAGAGGGGTCTTCCCCTTCCTCCCCTCACAGGAGGGTCCCCCAGCCCCCCTCAGGGGCATTTCTCCTCACGACACCCCCAGGGCTCCCTCAGAGCCCCCCCCCCAGACCCCAAAAGCGGGGTCCTCCCCTTTCTCCCCTCACAGAAGGGTCCCCAGACACCCACAGAGGGGTCCCCCCCCTTTCTCCCCTCACAGGAGGGTCCCCCAGCCCCACTCAGGGGCGTTTCTCCTCATGACAGCCCCCAGGGCTCCCTCAGAGCCCCCCCCCCAGACCCCAAAAGCGGGGTCCTCCCCTTTCTCCCCTCACAGAAGGGTCCCCAGACACCCACAGAGGGGTCCCCCCGCCCCAAAAGCGGGGTACCCCCCTTTCTCCCCTCACAGGAGCGTCCCCCAGCCCCACTCAGGGGCGTTTCTCCTCACGACACCCCCCAGGGCTCCCTCAGAGCCCCCCCCCACCCTCCAGACCCCCAAAAGCGGGGTCCCCCCACGCCGGGGGATGTTCCACCCCACACACCCCCCCCCCCTTCGTCCCGCAGCCCCGCGCTCACCGGAGCGGCGCCGGTCGGGGGTCGGGAGGGGCCGGGGCAGGCGGAGGAGCCGCAGCCGGTGGAGCCGGGGCGGGAGCAGCCGGTGCAGCCGGTGGAGCCGCGGCCGCCGCGCGGGTGGCGGTTGCCGGGGGGGCGCGCGGCGCGCGCGGCGCCTTAATTGGTAACGGGCGGCGGGAGCCCCGCCCCCACGGCGGGGGGGGGGGGGAGATCGGGGGGGGGTCGGGAGGGAGCGGGGGGGGATAGGGACCCTATAGGGACCCTATGGGGAGGGGGGGCCTATAGGGACCCTATGGGGAGAGATGGGGGGGTCTGGGGGGCCTATAGGGACCCTATGGGGAGGGGGGGCCTATAGGGACCCTATGGAGAGAGATGGGGGGGGTCTGGGGGGCCTATAGGGACCCTATGGGGGTCCTATGGGGAGGGGGGAGCCTATAGGGACCCTATGGGGAGAGATGGGGGGGTCTGGGGGGCCTATAGGGACCCTATGGGGAGAGATGGGGGGGTCTGGGGGGCCTATAGGGACCCTATGGGGAGAGATGGGGGGGTCTGGGGGGCCTATAGGGACCCTATGGGGAGGGGGGAGCCTATAGGGACCCTATGGAGAGAGATGGGGGGGGTCTGGGGGGCCTATAGGGACCCTATGGGGGTCCTATGGGGAGGGGGGAGCCTGTAGGGACCCTATGGGGGGTCTGGGGGGCCTATAGGGACCCTATGGGGGTCCTATGGGGAGGGGGGAGCCTATAGGGACCCTATAGGGAGAGATGGGGGGGTCTGGGGAGCCTATAGGGACCCTATGGGGGGTCTGGGGGCCTAAAGGGATGAATGGGGGAGTCTGGGGGGCCTATAGGGGTCCTATGGGGGGTCTGGGGAGCCTATAGGGACCCTATGGGGAGAGATGGGGGGGTCTGGAGACCATATAGGGATCCTATGGAGAAGTATGGGGGGTCTGGGGAGCCTATAGGGACCCTATGGGGGTCTGGGGAGCCTATAGGGACCCTATAGGGAGGAATAGGGGGGTCTGGAGACCCTATAGGGATCCTATAGAGAAGTATGGGGGCCTGGGGAGCCTATAGGGACCCTATAGGGAGGAATAGGGGGGTCTGGAGACCCTATAGGGATCCTATGGAGAAGTATGGGGGCCTGGGGAGCCTATAGGGACCCTATGGAGTGGGATGGGGGGGTCTATGGAGAAGGGGGACCTATAGAGACCCCATAGGGCAGGACAGGGGCTCCAGGGGGGCCTATGGGGGGGGCAGAGGGACTCCATAGGCAGAAGGGGGCCCTATAGGGATGCTATAGGTCAGAACGGGGGGCCGCAGGCTCCCCACGGGGCACTAGAGAGGTTCTGTGGTACCCTATGGAGGAGGGAACCTATAGGGACCCCACGGGGCCGCAAAGGGGCTCTATAGGGGTACGGGGGGCCCTCGGGGAGCCTATAGGGCCCTATATGGGGCAGGGCCCCCCCCAGCCCTTCGGGGTCAGGAAATGAGGCAGCGCCGGAAGCGGCTGCTCCAGCCGGGGCCCGATAACGGGGGGGTCGTTACCGGGGGCTCGTTACCAGGGGGGGGGGTCATTACCGGGGGCTCGTTACCGCAGGCCTCCGCAGCAGTTGGTGTTCAAAGCCCTGGCAGGGGAATTAGGGGCCGTCTGCGTGCACGAGCATCCTTGCACGCGCGCGTGCTCTCGCACGAGGATCCTGGCACGCCTGCGCGGGGCGTTGTGCCGCTCGCACGTGCGCAAACACACGCGTTACACACCTGCGTGGGGCCTTGTGTCGCTCTCACACGCACAAACACGCGTGCTACACACCTGCGTGCTGGCTGTGGTGCTCCCGTGTACATGTGTTACACGCCTGTGCAGGGCTCTGTGCCACTCACACGTGTGCAAACACGCCTGCGTGCTGGCCATGATGCTCCCACGTGTGCAAACATGCGTGTTACGTGCCTACGCGTGGCATCGTCTCGCTCCCATACGTGCAAACACACGCATTGCACATCTGCGCAGAGGGTTGCGTCGCTCCATGCGTGCAAACGCACGTTACACACGTGTGCGGGCACTATGTTGTGCGCACAGGCGCGTTACACACTTCTGCAGGCGCTACGTCACGCACGCAGGCATGTTACACGCCTGTGCAGGCACCACGTCGTGCACACACGCGTGTTACACGCCTACCCGGGGCCTTGCGTGCCTCGGGGAAAGCCCTGACCCCTGGGGGTGTTCGGGGCTGGGGGGGGGGGGGGCAGGAGGAGCCGGGGGGGTTTGGGGGGCATGAGGGCCCCCGGGTGGGCATTTACCCCCCCAAAATGTTTTGGGGGCCCCGGGGGGGGGGGGTTGGGGGGGCCCTGGGGGGCCGGGCCGGCTCCATCCCGATGATCTCACCCCCGCAGGAATCTGGGGGGGGGCAGGGACGTCATTGAGAAATAGCGGGTGGGGGCAGGGAGCCCTGGGGGGGCGGGGGGGGGGGGGGATGGGGCGGTCTGTGGGGTCAGCCCCCCCCCCAAGGCAGGAATTCGTCCCCCGGAGCTGAGTCACAGCGGGTTCGGTGTAAACACGGCCCCGACCCTGCGCTCCTTCCATATAGGGCCCGAAAACGCGCCGGCCCCCCCTCGCCCCCCCACTGCCAAAAATAGAATGCGAGCGGCCGGGCGGCCCCTCGGGACCCCCCCCCCCGCCCCACGGCGTACGCCGTGGGGCGGGGGGGTCCCGAGTGGCCGCCCCAAGCCCCGTCCCCTTTTAATTAGCAGCAATTAGCGTTGCGCTCCAGCTCTTTAATCCGCTTATTGCTCCCCCCCACCCCCCCCCAGTAGTGTAACGAACCCAGGCGTCCGGGCGGGATGGGGGGGTCAGTCCTGGGGGGGCCCCCCGGCCTTGGGGACGTTGCCGAAACGCTGCCGCAGGGCGGCCACCCGGGTGTCTGCGGGGAGAAGGGGGGGGGTGTCAGGGGTGGGACCCCAAAAATAGGCACCCCCCCCCCCCACCTTGACAGAGACCTCCCCCTGGTTCCCGGGGTGCCCCCCAAAACCTCAGAGACCCCTCCCAGCCCAATCTCATATCCCCCTCCCCCAGGCAGGTTTTGGGGTGGCCCCCCCCTCCACTCACCTATCGCCCGGTGCCGGGGCCCCCCCACCAGCCGCGTCACCTCCGTCGCCGTGTCGTTCAGCTGGGCCACGACCCCCAGGTTCTGGGAGGGGGGAACGGGGGGGGCCATGGGGTGCTGGCAACCCCAGGACCCCCCCGACCCCCCCCCCCCATGGGGCCCACAGACCCCTCCAGTACCCCCCATACAGGGCCCAGGGCACCCAAACACCCCCCCAGCACCCCAAACCCTCCCTGTGGGACATGGGACCCCCCCAAAGCCTTTCTGTGGGGCACAGGGACCACCCCCAAAACCCCCCAACACCCCCCCATGGGGCCCAGTGACCTCCACACCCCCCGTGGGACCCCCCAAAAGGCCCAGGGACCCCCCCCCAATACACCGCTACAAGGTACAGGGAACCCCCTCCATCCTCCTGTGGGGCACAGGGCCCCCCCAAACCCCATGTGGGTCCCAAGGACCCCCCCAAACCTCCCTACAGGGCACAGGGCCCCCCAACAGCACCCAACCCAAGGCCCCCCACCTTTGGGGGCCCGCTCCCCCCCCCCCCCAAACTGTCAGCCATGGCTGCCCCCCCCACCTGCACGAGTTTCCGCAGGCCCTGCTGGACGGGGGGGGCCAGGGGGCCGCAGGAGGCGAGGATGGGGTGCCCCCCTGAGCCCAGGGGACCCCAGGGGTCCCACAGCTCCGTCTCCCCGAAAGCCGTGGCCAGGGCGGCGAGGTCGCGTCCCGCCACCCCCAGGGCGGGCAGGGCGGGGGGGGCCGGAGCCGGAGACCCCCCCAGCTCGGGGCTCTGCGGGAAGAGAGGCGTCAGGATGGACCCCGGGGTGTTGGGGGGTCCGCGCCCCCTCCCTGGGGACCCCCGGGCTCACCTGCGCCTCCAGCTGCTCCAGGCGCCGCCGAACCGCCCCCAGCGTCGCCTCCAGCTCCGGCCCCGAGGGACGGGGCTGGGGTCTCCTGGGGGGGGGGGGCAATGGGTCAGCGCTGGGCGTTGGGGACCCCCCCGGGGAGGAGAGCAGGTCCCGGGGGTCGGGGTCCCCATGTACCCACCTGGGCGGGGGGCTGCCGTAGCGGTCGATGGGCGGCGGGGGGGGACACGCGGGGTTCAGGGCCGCCACCCCCTCGGGGGTCTCCAACACCTCGTGCAGGAAGCGGGTGGTGAGGCGCAGGGCGCTGCGTCTGGGGGGGGGGGGGAATGGGGGGGGGGCAGCCGGACACCCGGGTCCCCGCAGCGGGGGGCTGAGTCCCTCGGGGGGGCTGGGGGGTCCCTACCTGCTCTTGGGGGAGCCCTCGCTCCCGTCCCCCGCCGGGGGGGCCGCATCCAGCAGGTCCCTGATGAACTCCAGCTGCCGCTCGGGGGGGGCCGTGCCCTAGGCGGGGGGCACAGGGGTGACCCCACCGGCCCCCCAAAACCCCCAGAGCCCACTTGCCCTCCCCCAGGCTCCCACCTCCACCAGCGCCATGTCATCAGCCCGGCACAGCATCAGCTCCGCTCCCAGTTTGGCCAGTTCTGGAGAAGGACGAGCACTGGTTGAACTGGGAAGGAAGCACAGGGGCTGCCCCGGAGGGGGTCAGAGCAGGGTGGGGGGGTCCTACCTCGAAGCCGGGCGTCCTTGGGGCCATTCTGGAGGGCGTCCAGGCGGGTGGCGAGGGGGGGGTACACCCTGCAAAAACGGGGAGGGGGGTGGTGAGGAGGGGGGGCGGGGGGGGGGGTGCAGGACGGGGACACCCCCCACTCCCCCCCACCCCGTACCGGGAGCAGACCCACTCCAGCAGGGCCAGGCGCCGGGCAGAGGGGGTGCAGAGCAGCCGCAGGGCCTCGGCCGGCTCCAGCGGGACCACCAGGGCGATGGGGGGGCACGACAGCGCCTGCGGGGGGACGGGACGGGGGAGGGGGCTGTCAGGGACCCCCGGGGCGGGGGGGGAGCGGCCGGACCTCTCCAGGGCTGTCACGGCCCTGCCTGCCGCCCCCCTCCCCGAGGTACCGGGCGCCCCCTGAGGTACCGGGGCCCCCCCTGAGGTGCCGGGGGCCCTTCCCGCCCCCCCTGAGGTACCGGTATCCCCTGAGGTAACGAGTTCCCCTGAGGTAACGACCCCCCCGCCCGAGGTACCGACCGCCCCCCTGAGGTACCGGGGCCCCTTCCCGCCCACCCCTGAGGTACCGGAGCTCCCTCCCTGCCCCCGCTCCCGCCGCCACCTCCAGCCGCTCCAGCGTTGCCGCTGCCGCCGCCGCCGCCGCCATTTCCCGCCCTGAGCAACCGCTCCTCGCCGATTGGCAGCCGGCGCGCCGGTGAGCTCGCTGATTGGCCGGCGGCGCCGGGCGGCCCCGCCCATTGGACGAGCGGCGTAGCGCCTGCGCAGTCCCCGCCCTCCTTTTCTCTCCCTGCCCGGCCCCCGTCTGTCATTGGCCGGCGCGCCCCCCCCTCCCCCTCCCGCCCTCGCCAATCGGGAGGCTTCCCGCCCTGCCGCGGGCAGGCGCGCCACGCGCACCACGCCATTGGTGGCCGGCCGCGCTCCGACTCCTCCTCTCTCTCCCTCTCGGCCAATGGGAGCGAGCCGAGCGGCGGCGTCTGCGCGGAAGGGTCCCGCCCCCGGAAGTGCTTGGACCGCGCCGGGGCCGCCCGCGCCGCCGCAGCCTCCGGGTCCGCGCGGCCGCCGACGGGTGAGGCGGGGCCGGCACGTGGGAGGGGGCGTGACGTCACGGCCGGGCCGCACCGGTTGCTGGGCAACCGCGGGCCCTTGGGGGGGGGGGGGAGGGCGGGAAAGGATCGGGCGTGACGCCATCATCACCACGGGGAGGGGACCGGTGAGGTTGGCGGCGCCGCGTGACGTCACCGCCAGGCGGCAGCCTGCCCTCATGACGTCACAACGCCACGTTCCGCTCGGGATGAGGTCGCTCCTGCTCGCCGCGGGGCGGAGGCCGCGCCGCGATGTCACGCGTCGACGCCGTTGCACGGGGGGGGGCTGGGCGACCCGCCGTGAGGTCACCGCTGCCCGGCGTGACGTCACAACGCCGTCGTTCCCCCCGCAGGCCGCCATGGCGCTGGAGCCGACGGAGGCGCGGGGGTCCTGGCCGGGCGGTGCCGAGGCCCGCGCCCGTTTCCGCGTCGCCCGCTTCATCATGGAGGCCGGTAAGGCGGGAGGGGGCAGGGGCGGGGCCGCGACGTCACCGGCGAGCGCGCGGGGCGGTCGGTGACGCGGCGGCGGTGCGGCCGCAGGCGTGAAGCTGGGCCTGGGCTCGGTGGCGCTGGCCACGGCCTGCGCCGCCTTCCACCGGTTCTGGCGGGCGGTGGGGCCGGCCGCCCCCCACGACCCTCACCTGGTGGCCGCCGCCGCGCTCTTCCTGGCCGGCAAGGCCCAGGGCACCCCCCTGCGCGCCCGCGACGTCCTCAACGTGGCGCACAGGTACCCACGCGCGGACACCCCACCCCCCCCCCCGCACCCCGAAACCAACCGTGGGACGCCCCGACACCCCCTGCACCCCAAAACCAACTGGGGGACACCCTGACCCCCCAATGTGCCCCAAAACCCGCCCATGGGACACCCTGACCCCCCCTGCACCCCAAAACCAACCGCGGGACGCCCCAACACCCCAATGTGCCCCGAAACCAACTGTGGGACACCCTGACCCTCCCTGCACCCCAAAACCTGCACTCAGGACACCCCGACACCCCCTGCACCCCAAAACCTGCCTTTGTGACACCGACCCCCCAATGTGCCCCAAAACCAACCGTGGGACACCCTGACACCCCCCCTGCACCCCAAAACCCACCCATGGGACACCCTGACCCCCCCTGCACCCCAAAACCTGCACTCTGGACACCACCTTGACCCCCCCCCACCCCACAACCCCCCCTTGGGACCCCCTGACCCCCCCCATGTGCCCCAAATCCCACCCTCAGAACCCCCCGCCCCAGGCACCCCAAACCCCCCCCCACCCCCCGGGCCCCCCCCCGTTGCCGGGAGCCCCCGCGCCCCCAGCGGCGTGGCCGTGCCCCCCCCAGGTGCCTGCACCCCGGGCAGCCCCCCCCGGGGCTGGACGGGGGGTTCTGGGGGCTGCGGGACAGCCTGCTGCAGTGCGAGCTGCTGCTCCTGCGCGTCCTCCGCTTCCGCGTCCCCATCGCGCACCCCCACAAGGTGAGGCGCCCCCCCGGGGACCCCCCCACCACCCCTGGGACCCCCCTGAGAACCCCCAGCACCCCCGGGACCCCCAGCACCCATGGGACCCCCCCGGGACCCCCCCCAGTGCCCCCAGAATCCTCCCTAAGACCCCCAGGACCTCCGGTGTGCCCCCCCCCATCACGCTGCACCCCCATAACGGGAGCTGGGGCACCTCTGCCCCCCCCCCCCCCAAGTCCTTGAGGGCACCTATGGCCCCTCCCCACCCCAAAGATGCTGGGAGCACCCATGGGACCCCCCCCCACGCCCTGGGGACCCCCCCAACACCCCCGGGACCCACACACACACCCTGGGGACCCCCACACACACCCTAGGGACCCCTTTATGCCTTTGGGGACCCCCCTGGGACCCCCCAATGCCCTGGGGACACCCTTGGGGGCCCCCCCAACACCCCTGGGATCCCCCCCCCATGCCTTTGGGGACCCCCCCGATGACCCCCCAACCCCTGGGACCCCCCCACGCCCTGGGGACCCCCCCAACACCCCTGGGACCCCCCTATGCCTTTGGGGACACCCCTGGGATACCCCCCCCATGCCCTGGGGACACCCTTGGGGGCCCCCCCCAACACCCCTGGGACCCCCCCTATGCCCTGGGGACCCCCCCAACCCCTGGGACCTCCCGGGATCCCCCCCCCCCCCACCCTGGGGCCACCCTTGGGGCCCCCCCCTCACCACGGGGGTGTCCCTAACACCGTGTGTGTGTGTCCCCCCCCCCCCCAGTACCTGGTGCAGTACCTGCTGGCGCTGGGGCGCTGGGGGCGGCGGGGGGGCTGGGGGCACCCACGGGTGCCGGGGGTCTCCTGGGCGCTGGTGCGGGACGGGGCTGCGGGGGGGCTGGGGCTGCGACACCCCCCCCAGCACTTGGCCGCCGCCGCCCTCCACCTGGCCCTGGCGCTCTGCGGGCGCCCGGCCCCCCCCGGGACCCCCCCGCGATGGTGGCAGGTAAGGGGGGGGGGGGGGTGTGACAGGGGGTTGGGGGGGTTTGGGGGGGTACAGAGGGGGGGTGACGGGTGCTGCGTGTGTCCCCCCCCCCACCCCAAGGTGCTGAGCCCGGGGCTGGGCGCCGAGGAGCTGGAGGGGATCGTGCGGGAGCTGCTGGGGCTCTACGGCCTCGACACCCAGGTGGGGGGCGACCCCCCCACACCGCCCCCCCTGCCCGACCGTGATGACGACGACGACGACGACGACGATGACGACAGACCCCCCCGGCGCCGCCTGCAGCCGCTCGCTCCGGAACGTCTTTAATTACGTGGGGGAAAGGGGGGGGGGGGGGGGGGCGCACACGCGTGTGCCCGGGCTCGTGCGAGCCCCCCCCAATAAATAATTACGTACATTAAACCCCAATAAATTAAACCGCCCCGACCCCCCCGCGGATAAACATGGCTTTTTGGCAGGGCCCCCCCGCCGGTCCGTCCGTGCAGAGCGGGGGGGTCCCGGGTTGGGGGGGGGGGAGGTTTGGGGGAGCCCCCCCCCCCCCCCCAGCTAGAGCGAGGTCTCCAGGCTGTGGAGGCGGCCGGGGGGGGCTCCCCGGGGGGGGGGGGTGGTTGTTGTTGCGGTTGGGGGGGGCCTCGCTCTCGGCGTCGGTGTCGTCGATGAGGGGGATGTCCCGCGTGTCCCCGAAGAGCAGCTCGGGGGGGGGCCCGAAGGGGGGGCCGGGCCGGGCCTCGGGGCGCGGGGGGGGCCCCCCCAGGGAGCTACGGAAGGCTCGCACCACCCGCATCTGGGGGGCACGGGGGGGGGGTCAGCGGGATGGGGGGGGCTGCTAGCCCCCCAACACCCCCTGGGGACATGGGCCCCCCCCAAACATCCCCCAGTGCCCCCCAACGCCCCCTGGGGACACAGGCCCCCCCCCCCAAAACATCCCCCAGTGCCCCCCAACGCCCCCGGGGGACACGGGCCCCCCCCAAACATCCCCCAGTGCCCCCCAACGCCCCCGGGGGACACGGGCCCCCCCCAAACATCCCCCACTGCCCCCCAACGCCCCCTGGGGACACGGGCCCCCCCCAAACATCCCCCACTGCCCCCCAACGCCCCCGGGGGACACGGGCCCCCCCCAAACATCCCCCAGTGCCCCCCAACGCCCCCGGGGGACACGGGGGCCCCCCCCCCCAAAACATCCCCCACCCCACAGGGACACGGGTGCCCCCCCAAAACATCCCCCAGTGCCCCCCAAACACCCGCCGGGGACAAGGGTGCCCCCCCCACCCTCAGGGGTCACAGGTCTTGGGGTGCCCCCCCCCCAAAACGCCAGGGAGTGGGGGGAGGAGGGAAGTGGGGAGAGGGGTGATGGGGGGGGAAGGGGGGGCCCCCGGAACAGCAGAGCTGGGGGGGATCCCTGGTGAGTTTGGGGGGGCCCTCAATGGCCCTGGGGGTTCAGGGGAGGTTGGGGGGGGGGTCAGGGGGCGTCCCTGAGTTCAGGGGGTCCTGGGGTTGGGGGTGTCCTGGGGGGACACTCTTGGGTGGGGGTCCCTGGGGGGGGTCAGGGTGTCCCAGGGGACACTCGCAGGTGGGGGTCTCTGGATTTGGGGGGACCCTGGATTCGGGGGGTCCCTGGATTTGGGGTGTCCCGGGGGACACTCACGGGCGGGGGTCCCTGGATTTGGGGGGTCCCTGGACTGGGGGGGTCCCTGGATTTGGGGTGTCCGGGGGGACACTCACGGGCGGGGGTTCCTGGATTTGGGGGGTCCCTGGGGGGGTCAGGGGGTCCCTGGATTTGGGGTGTCCCGGGGGACACTCACGGGTGGGGGTCCCTGGATTTGGGGGGTCCCTGGACTGGGGGGGTCTCTGGACTGGGGTGTCCTGGGGGACACTCACAGGTGGGGGTCCCTGGATTTGGGGGGTCCCTGGACTGGGGGGGTCCCTGGATTTGGGGTGTCCCAGGGGACACTCACGGGCGGGGGTCCCGGGGGCGGCGCTGCCCCCCTCCTGCAGGTGGCTGAGGACGGACGAGCGGCGCCGGGCGCCCCCCTGAAAGGAGCCGCTTCTCCGGAAGGTGCCGACTACGGCCATCTGCGGAGAGAAGAGAGGGGTCAGCGCCCCGGGGGGGCACGGGGGGGCTAACGGGGGGCTAACGGGGGGCACAGGGGGGGCTAACGGCAGCTGGGGGGGAAACTGAGGCAGAGCCCTGACTGGGGGTCGCAGGGGGGCAGAGGGTCGGGGGGAAGGTGGGGGGGTCCGGGGGGTCCGGGGGGGTCCGGGGGGTCCGTGCCCACCTGCGTCTGGATGCGGTTGAGGCCGCGCACCCAGAGCACCTGCCCCCGGCGCAGCTCCCGCTCGGCCGCGTCCACCTCCTCTTCCTCCTCCTCCTCCTCCTCCTCCTGCGCCGACGACGCTGCCTGGCGACGGCCCCGACCCCCCCCGGGGCACCGCAGCCGCCCCCCCGGCACCCACACCATCACCTGCGGGGTTAACGAGGGGGCACGGGGTTAATGAGGGGGCACGGGGTTAACGAGGGGGCACCCACACCATCACCTGCGGGGTTAACGAGGGGGCACGGGGTTAACGAGGGGGCACGGGGTTAACGAGGGGGCACCCACACCATCACCTGCGGGGTTAACGAGGGGGCACGGGGTTAACGAGGGGGCACGGGGTTAATGAGGGGGCACAGCCACCCCCCAGCACCCACACCATCACCTCTGGGGTTAACGAGGGGGCATGGGGTTAACGAGGGGGCACAGGGTTAACGAGGGGGCACCCACACCATCACCTGCAGGGTTAACGAGGGGGCACGGGGTTAACGAGGGGTCCTGGGGTTAATGAGGGGGCACAGCCACCCCCCAGCACCCACACCATCACCTCTGGGGTTAACGAGGGGGCACGGGGTTAACGAGGGGGCACAGCCACCCCCCAGCACCCACACCATCACCTGCGGGGTTAATGAGGGGGCACGGGGTTAATGAGGGGGCACAGCCACCCCTGGGCACCCACACCATCACCTCTGGGGTTAACAAGGGGGCACGGGGTTAACGAGGGGTCACAGCCACCCCTGGGCACCCACACCATCACCTGTGGGGTTAATGAGGGGTCATGAGGTTAACGAGGGGTCACAGCTGCCCCCCCAGCACCCACACCATCACGTGCGGGGTTAACGAGGGGGCACAGGGTTAATGAGGGGTCATGGGGTTAATGAGGGAGCGCAGAGTTAATGGGGGGTCACAGCCACCCCCCCCAACACCCACGCCATCACCTGGCCTGGGGTAACCAGGGTCACGGGGTTAACGAGGGTCACGGGGGCTCAGGACACTCCCCCCCACCCCATTACACACCTCAGGGGCTTAATGAGGCTGTCAGGGCCCATTAGGGGTTAATGAGGTTAACGAGGCAGCTCCCACCCTGGCAGGAGTTAACGAAGCCAAGGCCAAGCGGGGCTAATGAGCAAAAGGGTCAGGGAGGTTAACGAGGCCAAGGGCAAAGGAAAACACAGCTAATGAGTGGTCAGCCCTACAATGGGCCTCGTTAGGCAGGAGGTTAATGAGCCCAGGGTGGCGCTGGCCTCATTAGGTGGTTAATGAGGTTAATGAGGTTAACAAGGTTAATGAGGTTAACGAGGTTAACCAGGCTGCTGGAGGAGGAGGCATCAGCAGGGCCGTGCCCTGCCCCGTTAGGGGTAACAGGGGGTTAACGAGGGGAAGGGGGTTAACGAGGGGAAGGGGGTTAACGAGGGGAAGGGGGTGCGGCCCCACGCAGCAGGGGGGGCCCGGGGGGGTCCCGGGGGGGTCCCCGTACGTACCTGCCCCCAGACGAGCTCGCCGACGCCCACGAAGAGGCACCACAGCCACTGCTCGGCGCTGAGCGGGGAGCAGCTGAAGGGCTTCCCCCCAAACTGCACGATGACGATCTGGGGGGGGGGGGGGGAAAGGGGGGGGCTCAGCGGGGTCCCCAGCCCCCCCATCGCGGGGTGACGGGGTGCCCCTGGGTGCCAGAGGATCGCGTAGGGGGTCTGGGGTCCCCGTGGGGAGAAGAGGGGTTCCCCCCCACACACAAAGTGGGTGACACGGGGGTGTCACAGCCCCGGGGAGGGCTCCAGGGCTGCTGGGGGTCCCCGTGGGTGACGGGGGTCCCGGTGGGGTCCCCCACGGGTGACAGGGGTCCCTGCGGGGTCCCTGGAGCTGCTGGGGGTCCCCATGGCCCCCCGTGGCCCACCTGGAGGCGAAGGTGCCCAGGACGATGGAGCAGACGCTGGGGCTGTCGGGGGTCCCCGGGGGGCCCCTGGGTGCCTGGATGTCCCCGGGGGGGGGTCCCTGTGGGGCCCCCCCCTTCCTGTGTCCGGTGTCCCCATGGGTCACCTCCGCAGCTGGGGGTCCCCGGGGGTCCCCGGAGCCCACCTGGTCGGTGAAGGTGCCTGAGAGGATGGAGCAGAAGATGGGGGTCCCCGAGGGTCCCCTCCGTGCCTGGGTGTCCCCGCAGGGTCACCATGGGCCCCCCGCTCCGTGTCCGGGGGTCCCCACAGGTCCCTGCAGCCCCCCCCAGGTGACGATGGGGGAGATAACGAGGTGGCTGTGGGCAGCGAGGGGGGGGGGGGGAGGCGGCTCTGGGGGTCCCCTCCACATCTGGGGGTCTCCCTTTCACGTCTGGGGGTCCCCGCAGCCCACGCGGATGGCGAAGGCGCCTGGGACAACGGAGAGGACAGCAAGGTGTCCCCCCCCCCCCCCCAAAAAAAAAAGGGTCCCCCGTGTCGGGGTGTCCCCGCGTCCCACCTGGATGGCGAAGGTGCCCAGGACGATGGAGCAGAAGATGGGGTTGGCGAAGATGCCGTCGAAGACGTTCCTCTCGCCGTGGATCTTGCGCGCGTTGATCTCGTTGAAGAGCTGCATCATGACGAAGGTGTTGAAGATGATGGTGTAGTGCTCCGAGGGCGGCGAGTGCAGGGGGGCGTTGCGCCCGCTGTCGATGTCGAAAAAGACCTCCCCTGCCGAGGGTGGGTGGGGGGGGGCACAAACGGGCCGCGTCAGCCGGGGAAGCGACGCCCGGCCGTTCGGAGGGACGGGGGACGCGCACGCGCAGAGCTCTCCCCGCGCCCACGCACCGACGAAGAGGAGGGTGAAGATGATGACGAGCTGGTAGGCGGCGTGCCCCAGGATGTTCTTCAGCATGGTGCGGGAGATGAGGGGCTTGTTGCGGCCGTAGGGCTTGCGCAGCAGCAGCGCTTCGGTGGGCGGCTCGGTGGCCAGCGCCAGCGAGGCGAAGGTGTCCATGATGAGGTTGACCCACAGCATCTGCACCGCCTTCAGCGGGGAGTCCTGCGGCGGGGGGAGCAGGGCGGGACGCGGACGACGGCTCCGTCCCGCTCCGTCCCGCGCGTCGGTGGCGGCGTTTTCCCCACCCCCCACCTCCCCCGGCCCCCTCCCCAACCTGGGTGATGCAGGCCCCGGTGAAGGCCACCACCACGGCCACCACGTTGACGGTCAGCTGGAACTGGAGGAATTTGGAGATGCTGTCGTAGACGTTGCGGCCCCACATCACCGCCTTGACGATGCTGGAGAAGTTGTCGTCCGTCAGGATGATGTCGGACGCCTCCTTGGCCACGTCCGTCCCCGCGATGCCCTGGGGAGACCCGAGGGTGGGCGAGGAGAAAAGGGGGGGGGGGGGGGCGGACACGACACACGACATGGCAGGACAGCTGGAGGGGGGTGGGGAGGTCCTGGGGGTCCCCAAAATGGGGAGGGGTTGGGGACCCCCCCCAGGGTGGAGATGGGGCAACTGGGGGCCCATGACAACGGCCTGAGGGGGATTGGGGGGACCCCCGGATGGGGGCTGGGCGGGTCTGGGGGGGCCCCGTTTTGGGGGGTGGGTTACCATGGCGAAGCCCACGTCGGCCTTCTTGAGCGCGGGGCCGTCGTTGGTGCCGTCCCCCGTGACGGCCACCACCTGCCGCTGGTCCCCGATGGTGCTGTCGATGATCCCTGGGGACGGGGGCGGTGGGGACGCGGCCGGCCTCTGGGGGCCCCCGGCACCCCCCTGCCCCCCTTTCCCCCCCCCCCCCAAACACCCCCTAGGTGCCCCCCCAGACTCCCCCCGCACCCCACCTTTGACCAGGGTGTGCTTGTCGGTGGGCGACGACCGCGCCAGGACCCGCAGCTTGGGCCACACCTTATCGAGGCGCTCCTGCTCGATCTGGGGGGGGGGGCACAGGGCAGTGGGGGCGTTTAACCCCCCCCCCACTGCCCCCAAACAGGACCCCCCCCCCCTCCAAGGACCCCGATTCCTCCCCCCGTACCTCCCCCTTCTCGTTGCGGATGCGGCGGTTGAACTCCTTCCCCTCCAGGCAGAGCCAGTCCTCGCCGGCGGGCAGGATGCCGCACTTTGCCGCGATGGCCCGCGCCGTGTTCAGGTTGTCCCCCGTCACCATCCGCACCGTGATCCCGGCGCGCTGGCATTTCCGGATCGCGTCGGGAACCTGCGGGCGACCCCGGGTTATCCGGCACGCGCCCCCCCCCCCCAAAAAACCCCGCGTGTCCGTCCCCCCGCCCCCCCCAACCCCGCCGTCCCCGCACCTCGGGGCGCACGGGGTCCTCGATGCCGACGACGGCGATGCAGGTGAGCTCTCCCACGATGGCGGCCTCGTCGTCCCAGGGGGGCTCGGGGGCCGGGGGAAAATCGCGGAAAGCCAGGACCAGGGTGCGCAGCCCGGCCGCCGCCATCGGCTCCACCACCTTCCGCACCACGTCCTCCCGGTCCCGCGGACCGAAGGCGCGCGCCTCCCCGCCGCCCCCCAGGATGGCGCAGCACCTGCGGGACGCCGGGAAAGGTGGGGGGGGGGACACACGGACCGGACCCTCGGCAGCGCGGGGGGACGCTGGGGGAGCAGCCCCCCCTCCTCCCCTGCGTGTGAGGATTTTGGGAGCCCCTTGCAGGGGTCCCCAGGGCCGTGTTGGGGCACAGCCCCCCCCTCACTTGCGCGTGAGGATTTTGGAAGCCCCTTGCAGGGGTCCCCGGGGCCGTGTCGGGGCGCAGCCCCCCCCTCACTTGCGCGTGAGGATTTTGGAAGCCCCTTGCAGGGGTCCCCGGGGCCGTGTCGGGGCACAGCCCCCCCCTCACTTGCGCGTGAGGATTTTGGGAGCCCCTTGCAGAGGTCCCCGGGGCCGTGTCGGGGCATGGCCCCCTCTCCCCTGCATGTGAGGATTTCGGGAGCCCCTTGCAGGGGTCCCCGGGGCCGTGTCGGGGCGCAGCCCCCCCTCCTCCCCTGCATGTGAGGATTTCGGAAGCCCCTTGCAGGGGTCCCCGGGGCCGTGTCGGGGCGCAGCCCCCCCCTCACTTGCGCGTGAGGATTTCGGGAGCCCCTTGCAGAGGTCCCTGGGGCCGTGTCGGGGCGCAGCCCCCCCTCCTCCCCTGCGCAGGAGGATTTCGGAAGCCCCTTGCAGGGGTCCCCGGGGCCGTGTCGGGGCGCAGCCCCCCCTCACCTGCGCAGGAGGATTTCGGAAGCGCCCTTGCTGTAGAGGCGGAAGCCGCCGGCGGGCAGGCGCGTGACGGTGCTCATGGACTTGCGGACGGAGTTGAAGGTGTAGACCTTGTGGAGCCGCTCCTCGGGGACCTGCGCCCGCACGGCCTCGTAGTCCCTGCGCAGCGCCAGCACCAGCCCCAGCAGCGCGCACTCCGTCTTGTTCCCCACCTGACGCGGCAGCCCCCCTGCCGTTTCGGGGGGCTTGGGGGGGGGGGGGGCACAGGCAGCGGGGTTAAATGAAGGGCTGGATGGCCCCAGCCCCCCCTCCCCCCGACCCTGGTTTTGGGGTGAAGCCCCCCCCCCCAAAGCCTCACCAGGATTTTGGTGGTGTAGGCGCTGTTGATGGCGATGGCCTGGACCAGGAGGTCGAGGGTGCGGGGGGCGATGCCGGCGGGGTCTGGGGGGGCGCGGAAGTGGGTGTCCCCCAGGAAAGCCTGCACCACCGTCATGCGGTTGGTGGTCAGCGTCCCCGTCTTGTCGGAGCAGATGGCCGTGGCGTTGCCCATCGTCTCGCAGGCGTCCAGGTGACGCACCAGGTTGTTGTCCCGCATCATTTTCTGGGGGGTGGTGGGGGAGGAGATGGGGGAGTGGGGGGGCGCTGGGGGGGCATCCAGCGACACCCCGGGGCGGGGGCAGCGTTTGGGGAAGCGGTGGAGGGATGGACAGAGAGCTCTGCCGACGGACGCGGGGAGGGACGGACGGACGGACGGGGAGGGCCTGACCTTGACCGAGTAGGCGAGGGAGATGGTGACGGCCAGCGGCAGCCCCTCGGGGACGGCCACCACCAGGACGGTGACGCCGATGATGAAGAACTTGACCCAGTACTGGACGTAGACGGGGGTGCACTCGGCCAGCCAGGGCCGGCCCTCCACCACGAAGGTCTCGATGACGAAGTAGAGCACCAGGATGATCACCGTCACCGCCGACATCACCAGCCCTGCCGCACAGCGCCCTCAGGCACCCGCCGGCGGAGGGGGTGATGACGGGGGTCGGGGAGGGGGGGTGCAGGGGGGGTTACCCCGGCGTCCGGGCGCCCACCTGCCTTGCCGATCTGCACGGCCAGCTTGGTGAGCTTGCCCTGCAGCACCGACTTCTCCTTCTTGGGGCCGCTGCTCCGCTTCCGCTCCCGTTCCTCCACGTCCCCCCCCTCCGCGCTCTTCAGCGGCTGCATCTCCATCGCCACCGCCCCGTCCTGCTTCTTGGCTGGGGACACCGGCACGGCCCCGTCGGCGGGAGGGGACACACGCGGGGGGGGGAGCGTCCCCCCCCCTCCCCAGCCCCGGCGAGGGACCCCGGCACACCTTTGCTCTGCAGGTTCTCCACCGCGCCGTCCTGGGGCTTCCCTGCGGCACGGGGACGGACGGCGTCGGCGGGGGGGACGGGACACGGGGTTGGGGACCCCCCCCCGGCACCCCCCACATCAACGCAAAGGGAGGGACGGCACCGAGACCCCCGGAGAGGCCGCAGGTGGGGGGAGACGAGGCGAGGGACAGCGGGACGGAGCGGGGGGCCGGGACCCACCTTTCTTCTCCTTCTTCTCCTCCTCCTCCTCGCCGCCGGCGCCCAGCAAGGTGAAGATGATGCCGGTCTGCGAGTTGACCCCCACGGCCGTCACCACCATCTTCCCCGAGCCCTCCATGACGTGGGTGCCTGCGCAGGGACATGCGGGGACGGGGGGGGGGTAACGGAAGGGGTCCCCCGGCCCCCCCAAACGCCCCCGGCCGCCCCCCAGCCTCACCCGAGAGCAGCATGGGGTCCTTGTCGGCCGACTTGCGGACGTGGTCGGACTCCCCCGTCAGCGCGCTCTCGTCGATCTTGAGGTCGTTGCCTTGGATGAGGACGCCGTCGGCCGGCAGCAGGTCGCCTTGCGAGGGAAGGACGCGTCACCGCGGCGTGCCCATCCGGCGCAGCGGAGAGGTGGGGCGGGGCGGGGTGGGGGGGGGGGTCGCCGGCGCCCGCGGCTCCCCGTCGCTCACCGTACTTGACCTGGGCGACGTCGCCCACCACCAGCTCGGCGACGGGGACCTGCGCCTGGCGGCCGTGGCGCACGACGGTGAAGCGTTGCTCCTGCTCGATGCGGCTCTGCAGCCCCCGGAACTGGCGCTCCTTGCTCCAGTCGTTGAAGGCGGTGACGAGGACGACGCAGGCCACCGACAGCAGGATGGCCGCCCCCTCGATCCAGCCCGCCTCCGCCTCCCCCTCGTCCTCCGCGCCCCCCGAGGCATGGCCGCAGACTGCGAGGGGGGGGGGGGCGGGGGCGTCAGGCCGCGGGGACGGGGTCGGAGGGGGAAGGGACGCCAGGGCCGTTGGGGACAGCGTCCCTCTGCCCCCCCACTCGGGGGTCCCCCCCCTGCGCCCGCTGCCCCCCCCTCCCTCAGGCTCCCCACCTTTGGCGTCCCCCACCTTCGGTGTCCCCGCTGGGGGGGGCGTAGAAGGAGAGCCCCAGGGAGACGACGGCGGCCACCTCGAGGATGATGAGGGTGACGTCCTGCAGCGCCTCCCACACCAGCTCCACGAAGGTCTTGGGGCGCTTCGGGGGGATCCAGTTCTGCCCAAAGACCTGGCGCCGCCGCTCCAGCTCCGCCGCCCCCTCCGACAGCCCTGGGGGGCGCCCGAAACCCTGGGTGTCCCCCCCGCCCCTGCCTGGGGTGTCCCGGAGAAGAGCGTGGGGTCCTTTGGGGGTCCCAGGGAATGGGGGGGGGGGGGGGTCTCCACGGACCCCGAGGGGACAGCGACGTCTCTGGGGGGGTCCCTGCGGGGACAGGGAGGACGGGGTGGGGGGGGGGATGTCCCTGGATGTCTCGGGGGGGACAGGGATGGCTCCAGGGTTCCCCAGGGTGCCAGGAGGTTTCGGGGGGGGACGGGGAAGTCCCTGGGGGGGGTCTCTGGGAGTTCCAGGGCACAGGGAGGTGTCTGGGGGTCCCAGCGTCCTGGGGCACAGGGAGGTCCCTGGTGGGAGCCTCTGGGGGGGTTCCTGGGGGTCCCGGGGCACAGGGAGGTCTGGGGGGGGGGGGGGGGGGGGTGTCCCTGGGGGTCGTTACCGTCCGTGGGCGAGGTGCGGAGGCGGCGGCAGAGCCCGTGGACGTCCCCGTAGGCCTCCTGCACCTTGAGCAGGGCCTCGGCGCCGCGCAGCTCCATCAGCGCCCGCAGCTCCGCCAGGCTGCAGCCGAAGCCCCCCCCGGGGCCGGGCTCCCCCGCGCTGTTGGCCAGGTCCCCCATGGCGCCGGCGGCCTGCGGGGACGGGGACACGGCATGGTGGGGGGGGGGGGGGGGGGGAGCGGGAGAGGGACGGGAGGGCGTCGGGGACAAGGGACACGGCTCGGGGGGCTTGGGGACATCATCGGGGGCAAGGGACGCGTCCGGGGGCTGGGGGACATCGTTAGGGACGGAGAACGCAGGATACAGCCTAGGGACGCGCTGGGGGGGGACAAACACACGCGATAGACACGTGCTGGGGAGGGGGGGACGACACGGGGGACACCCTTGGGGACACCCTCGGGGACACCCTCGGGGACGGGGGGCCCTGCCGGGGCGTCTCACCTGCTCAACGGTGACGGTGACGGGGCCGGGGGGGGGTCATGCCGGGGGGCCCCCCCTGGCTGGTCGCTCGCCCCCGCGGGGGGGCCAGGCCATGGACGGCGCCGGGGTCAGGGGTGGCCGCCCCCCCTGCCCGGGCCACACCTGGGGACACGGCCGTCACCCGCGGATCAGGCGCTCCCAGCCTGGCTCCCCTGCACCCCAGTCCCCCCAGCGTGACCCAGTCCCCTCAGAGCTCTCCCAGTAACTCCCAGTTCCCCCAGTAAATCCCGCAGAGCTCCCAGTTCCCTCAGCAAACCCCAGCGGCCCCCAGTAACTCCCACCAGCTCCCTGCCTTCTCCCCCTCCGGTTCTCCCAGTTAACCCCCAGTAACCCCCAGTACGCCATTCTCCCAGTGACCCCCAGTAACTCCCAGTGCCCCCCCCCCCCCCCACCCCAGTAACTCCCGGTCCCATCCCTCCGCCCAGGCCCCGCCCCCCCGCCTGTCCATCCCGCCGCGGCGGCCAATGAGCTTGGGGCGAGGGCGGGGCCAACGCGGCGCGGCCCCGCCCCCGGCCCTGCGGCGGGCGCGCGAGGACTGCGCCAAAGAGGGGGCGGGGCGCCCCCGGCCCGGCTCTGCCCCCGCAACGGGAGGGGGGGACACACACACACACACACGCGTGTGCAAACCCCGCCCCCCCGGCCTGGCACACGCGTGTGCACGGGGTGGGGGGACCCCCACCGCCCGCTTACGCAACCGCCACACCGCTCGCCCCCCGCCTGCCAGAGCGCGGGGCCCGACACGCTTGCACACGCGTGTGCCGCCGGCACACCTGCGCGGGTGCGTGCTGCCCGGGTGCTTGTGCTCGCTAGCACGCTCGGGCACGCCTGTGCCCTCGATGCGCTCGCACGCCTGCGTGCCACCGGCACGCACACGCGTGTCCCTGGCACGCTCGCACGCGCGTGGGCCCGCCTGAGCACCTCTACACCTGCCTGCCCCGGGCACGCTTGCACGCGCGTGCGCCCGCCAGTACGCGGACGTGCCCTTGGCACGCTCGCACGTGCACGCGCCTGCCGGTACGCCCGTACGCACACGTGCACCTGGCACGCTTGCACACGCGTGTGCCCACCTGCACACACCTGCCCCCGCCCCACCCGCCGCACACGCGTGCCCCCGCCAAGCCCGCACGCCCCTGCCGCTGACCCTTGCACACGCGTGTGCCTCACCGCACCTGCACACACACACACACACACGCACGCCCCTGGCCCACGCCTGCGCCCCCAGGGACCCCCGGCGCGTGGGGCCCTCCCCAGGCCGCTGCACACGCGTGTGAGCACACACCAACCGCCCCCAGCCCCCCCCCCCGCAATGCACACCCGCGGAACCTGCCCCCCCCCCCCCGCAATGCACCCCCCAGCCCGCACCGCCCCCCCTTCCCCAGGCAGCCCCCACCCCCCCCGCTCGCAAAGCCCCCCCCCGGTACCGCACCCCACACCCCCCCCCCCCCGGTACCGGCCCATGGGTCCCGGCGCTGCGGCGGTGCCCGAGGCGCGGCGCGCTGCGGGCCGGGGGGCGGGGCCTGGGCGGGGCCTGGGCGGCGGGGCCGGGGCTACGAGGGGCCGCCCCCCCCCAGCGTGGCCACGCCCCCTCCGCAGATGGCAGCGACCCCCCCCCCCCCCGCGTCCGCCGCTCTCCAGGGGGGTTCCCCGGGAACTGAGCCCACACGCACCCGGCACCGCACACCCCCCCGCGAACCCGGGAGCTGCCCCAGCTTCTCCTTGAAGCGGACCGGGAGCACGAGGACCCCAGTGCCCCGAGGGGCCGCGTCCCCGCCAGTGCCCTGCGGCGTCCCGTCCCCCCCCCCGCGCCCGCAGCGCTGCCCCTCCGCCAGGTACGGACGTCGCCCCCGCCGCGCACTCACCTCAGCGCCGGCGCTCAGCTGGGTCTGCCCGGGGGCGGCCTCCCGCAACGCGACCTCCCGCCGGCCGCCATGGCGGGGCTGAGGGAACCCGGGGGGGGGGGCCTAGGCGCTGCGGAGACCGGGAGAAACCCCCAGATCCCCGGGTGGCTCCAGCGCTGCCCCGGTACAACATGGCGGCTCCTTCCCACCGCGGCTGCCTCACGTGCAGGGGCGGGGCCGGGCGCCTCTCCTGCCAATCGAAGCGCCTCTTCTCCCCCTCCCGCCGCTCCCCGCCAATCAGAGCGGGAGGCTCGCCTGATGGACACATGCCCCGCCCTTCCCGTCGGAAACGGTGTGCTGCTCTCCCCGCCCCTCCCGCCCTCTCCTGCCAATCAGCGCTGGCGCGAGACCTTCCCGCCCTTTTCCGCCAATCACAGTGAAACGTCTGCGTGACAGCCACGTGGGCACTACCCGCCCACACCTAACGGTTCGGTATGTGCCAATCCCGCCCTTTTCGACCAATCAGCGCCGGCTCGCGCCCTTCCCGCCCTTCCCGGCCAATCAGCACCAGGTCCCGCCCTTCATGCCCTTTTCGGCCAATCAGGGCCAGCTCCTGCCCTTCCCGCCCTTTTGACCAATCAGCGCCGGCCCCAGCCCTTCCCGCCTTTTTCGACCAATCAGCGCCGGCCCCAGCCCTTCCCGCCCTTTTCGACCGACCAATCAGCACCAGGTCTTGCCCTTCCCGCCCTTTTCGGCCAACCAGCGCCGGCTCGCGCCTCTTTCCGCCAATCAGAGGGCGGTGCTCGCGCGACACCCACGTGGCCGCCCGCCCCCTCACACCGCTAATGGCTCGGCGCGCGCCATTCCCGCCCCTTTTTGGCCAACCAGACCAATCAATCTGCGTTACCGGGACCCTCCCTCGCCCTCTTCGGCCAACCGGACCGCGGCGCCCGCGCGACACCCACGTGGCCGCCGCCCCCTCACACCGTTAACGGCTCGGCGCGCGCCGTTCCCGCCCTTTTCCGTCAATCAATCAGACGGCGGCGCCCGCGCGACACCCACGTGGCCGCCCCCGCCCCGCCCTCGTCAGCCAATCAGGGCGCACCGCTCGCGCGGCGGCCACCTGTTCCTGCCACTCCAGCCGTTAACGGCTCGGCGCGCGCCCTTCCCGCCCTTTCTCGGCCAATCAGACGGCTCCGCTCGCGCGCCACCCACGTGGCCGCCGCCCACCCCGCCCCAGTGTTAACGGCCGGGCGCGCGCCCTTCCCGTCCCTTTCGGCCAACCAGCGCGGGCGCGCGCCATTCCCGCCCTTTTCCGCCAATGAGAGCGCGGCGCTCGCGGGGCCGGCACGTCACTGCCACCTCCCCGCCGCCGCCAACGGCTCGGCGCGTGCGCCCCCCCCCCCCGTCCCGCCTCAGCCAATCAGAGCGCGGAGCGCCTTCCTCCCCCACCCCCTCCCTGCCGAGCGGCGCGCGGCGCTTCCCCGCCCGGCACGTGCCCCCCACCCCCCCCCCCATCTCCCGTCCCTCCCCGCCAATGGGAGCGCGGCGCGCGCCGCCTGCCCGCCCGTCCCCGCTCCGCTCCGCTCCGCCAATGGGCGCGGGGGGAGGGCGTGTCCTCCCGCGGGGCCGCGGTCTCGTCTCCTCCCGGTGCCGCCCCGCCCCGCCCCGCCGCCGCCGTTTGAAATCGCTACGGGCACCGTGAGCCCCGCCCTCTTTTCCCCGTTCCGGCGCGTCGATTAGCCGCCGCCTCTCCCTCTCCCTCTCCCGATTGGCCTCTCCCCTCCGCGGCCCCTCCTCCCTCTCCCAGCGCCGCGTGACCCCCCCTCCCTCCCCAGCGACGCCGTGATTGGCCGCGCCGCTTCCCCCGTCACGCGCCTCTCCCGATTGGCGCCGGGCGTCCGCCCGCGGGAACGCGACCGGGCGGGTGGGTGTGTCCGAGACCGACACCTCCTTCCACCAATAGCCGCGCTCGGCGCCGCCGCCGGGCTTTCCTATTGGCCGTGCGCGCGGAGGGGGCGGGAGCAGCGCGTCCCGCTGGGTGAGGGTCACCCCGGGGTGGGTGTTGGGGGGGGGGGGGGGTGTGAGCGCGGGGGCTGATGGGAAGGTGGGGGACACCAGTCCGGAGCGGGGGGGGGAGGGGAACACACAACCCTTTATTTTTAGGGAGGGGGGTGGGGGTGGGGGGCAGGGCAGGGCCCTACGCGGGCGCCACGGAGGAGCTGGAGACGGAGGAGACCTCGGTGCGGGAGGTGGAGACCTCGGAGCCGTCGTCCACCTTCCTGCCGAAGAGCTGGAGGATGCAGTTGCGGAACTGTCGGTTCATGAAGACGTAGATGATGGGGTTGTAGATGGTGGCGCTCTTGGCGAAGTAGGCGGGCAGGGCGGCCGCCAGCGGGTGGAAGGCGTAACCCGGGTTGGCGGCGGCGAAGCAGGCGAAGAAGGTGTAGGGCCCCCAGCAGAAGATGTAGGCCAGGATCATCACCACCACCATGCGCGACACTTCCTTCTCCGCCTTCTGCGTCGACTCCGACTCCTTCTGCTGGGCGGCCACCTGCGGCGGGGGACGGGGAGGGGGTCACGGCGGGGGTTTTGGGGGGTTGGGTTTTCGGTGCCGTTCCCGCCCCGCGGCCCCGCTCACCGCCCGGATGGCCAGCCAGACTTGGAGGTAGCAGAGGACGATGATGGCGAGGGGGAAGAAGCAGCAGGTGATCATCAGCACCACCATGTACGACTGCACCCCCGGGTCCGAGCTGCCGCTGAAGACGTCGGGGCCGCAGGACGTTTTCAACCCGTGGGGCCAGTACCTGGGGGGGGGGGGGAGACGTGGGGTGAGGGGCCGCCCCCGCGCGCGCCCCCCGTCCCCGTCCCTCCCCCCGCGCGCTATGGGGCCGCCCCACCTGCTCCAGCCGAAGATGGGGGGCGCGGTCCAGGCGCAGGACCAGACCCAGGAGAAGATGATGCCGGCCACCGCCAGCTTCCCGTCGAACTTGATGTTGCCGAAGGGTTTGCAGACCACGAACCACCGCTCCCACGAGATGATGGCCAGCGACCACAGCGCCGTGATGCCTGGGGGGGGGGCGGGGGGCAAGGCGGGGGTCAGGGGGGCTGCCCCACAGCGAGCGGCCCCACGGCGAGCGGCCCCACGGTGCCCGGCTCCGCAGTCTCTGGGGGTCCCGCTGTACCCTGCGGCCAGGCCGGGGCTGCGGTGTGGGGAGCTCGGCCCTCCCCCTCCAGCCCTGCCCCACGGCCCTGCCCCACGGCTCCCAGCACCCCAAGCCCTGCCCCACAGCTCCCAGCACTCCAGCCCTGCCCCACGGCCCTGCCCCATGGGGGGGTCTTGGGACCCCCAGCCTTGCCCCACGGCTCCCAGCACCCTGTCCCTGCCCCACAGCCCTGCCCCACAGCTCCCTGCCCCACAGCCCTGCCCCATGGCTCCCAGCACCCCAAGCCCTGCCCCACAGCTCCCAGCACTCCAGCCCTGCCCCACGGCCCTGCCCCATGGGGGGGTCTTGGGACCCCCAGCCCTGCCCCACATCTCCCAGCACCCTGTCCCTGCCCCACAGCCCTGCCCCACGGCTCCCTGCCCCACAGCCCTGCCCCATGGCTCCCAGCACCCCAGCCCTGCCCCACAGCTCCCAGCACCCTGTCCCTGCCCCACGGCCCTGCCCCACATCTCCCAGCACCCCAGCCCTGCCCCACGGCTCCCAGCACCCTGTCCCTGCCCCACAGCCCTGCCCCACGGCTCCCAGCACCCTGTCCCTGCCCCACATCTCCCAGCACCCCAGCCCTGCCCCACAGCTCCCAGCACCCTGTCCCTGCCCCACGGCCCTGCCCCACGGCCCTGCCCCATGGCTCCCAGCACCCCAGCCCTGCCCCATGGCTCCCAGCACCCTGTCCCTGCCCCACGGCCCTGCCCCACGGCCCCGCCCCCCAGCCCCACCGCGGCGGCTCTCACCGCAGGCAGAGACGGTGTAGCCCTCGATGACGCAGAGCGGGTGCCCCAGGATGAAGTAGCCCGAGATCTGGTTGATGACGCTGATGGTGCTGGCGATGACGGTCTCGCCCAGGTCGGCCACCGCCAGGTTGACCAGGATCCAGTTGAGGGGGTGACGCAGCTTCTTGAACTTCCAGGTGGCCACCAGCACCAACCCGTTGGTGAAGACGGAAGCCACCACCACGAAGATCATCCAGAGCGAGGTCAGGTTGTAAACCCACCGCGGGGCGATGTGGTAATTGGGACCCTCGAAGGGACCTGGCCGGAGGCGGGGAGGGGGACGCTCAGCGCCCGCCCCACACGCGCGCGTGTGTCCGTGTGTCCGTGTGTCCGTGTGTGCGCGCGCGTCCCCCCCCGCCACCGCCCCCCGGCACCGCACGCCGCCGGGCGGCCGCTCACCGCGCGTGTTGTTGCTGTTGGTGTAGGTGAAGACGCTGTCCCGCGTCGTGTCCTCGTCCTCGTGCCGCCGGCGCGCCGCGAACGCCGCCGCCTCCCAGCCCGCCGCCATGCCGCCTGCCAAGGAAGGAGACCGCGGCCGGGGCAGGGGAGGCGGGGGGAACGGTCTCTGCGCCGGGCTCTGCCGCCCGTCGCCCGCTCCCCGCTTCTTATACCCACCCCCCCGGGATTAGCCCCCCGTCCCCCCCAAAGCCCCCTGATCCCTTAATTGGGCCGCGGGGATCCGGGTGCCCCCCCCCCCCCCACCCCGGCCCGGCCTCACCCGCCGCTTTGCCGAGCAGCCGGGGTGAGCGCTGATTGGGATTGACGCCCGCCGCTAATCCCGTCACCCGCAATTTCCTGACGGCCCCTTCGGCTAACGAGGGCGGCCCACCGACCCCCCGACCGCCGCCCTGCGGGACGGGGCCCTCGCCGCCCCCAAACCCTGCCCCACGGGCCGGGCCGGGCCCCACGCTCCGCTGCCCCTCGACGCGGGGGATTGGGGTCCCTTCGGCCCCACGGCGGGGTGCTGGGACCCCTCCTGCCCCATAACTGGGTGCCACAACCCCTCCTGCCCCTCGACACAGGGCATTGGGGTCCCTCCTGCCCCACAGCGGGGTGCCAGACCCCCTCCTGCCCCATAACCGGGTGCCAGGGCCCCTCCCGCCCCATGACACAGGGGATTGGGGTCCCTCCTGCCCCATAACCGGGTGTCAGACCCCCTCCTGCCCCATAACCGGGTGCCAGGGCCCCTCCCACCCCATGACACAGGGCATTGGGGTCCCTCCTGCCCCACAGCGGGGTGCCAGACCCCCTCCCACCCCATAACCGGGTGCCAGGGCCCCTCCCGCCCCATGACACGGGGGATTGGGGTCCCTTCGGCCCCACAGCAGGGTGCTGGGACCCCTCCTGCCCCATAACTGGGTGCCACAACCCCTCCTGCCCCTCAACACAGGGCACTGGGGTCCCTCCTGCCCCACAGCGGGGTGCCCGACCCCTCCCACCCCATGACACAGGGCATTGGGGTCCCTCCTGCCCCACAGCGGGGTGCCAGACCCCTTCCTGCCCCATAACCGGGTGCCAGGGCCCCTCCCGCCCCACGGCGTCGCGGCGCTGACGCTCACGGGTCCCGACAGATCGCGGTCATGGGGCCGAGCGGTTACATCACCGGGGGGGCCGGGGCGCGGGGCCAAGTGGGGCACGGGGGGAACGGGGCCCCCCCACCCCCCCCCCAAAAATAGCCCACAGCCTTAATTAGCAATTAGGCCCGGCCGGGAGGGGGGGGATTAACGAGGGGGGCCCCAAAGGCGGGGGGCCGTCGCCCCGCCCCACCGGGGGGTCCCCATGGGGTGCAGGGTTTGGGGGGGCTCCCGGGGAGCCGTCGCCCCAAAGGTGCCCCCCGGCCCCCGCCCTAATCCCCCCCCCGGGTGGCCGGGAGCCGCCCCCCTCCCCCCCTAATCCGGGGATTTTCGGGTCGCCCCGGGGGAGTCCGATTAGGGGGGACGCTGGAAACTTTAATCCCCGGGAGGGGAAAAGGGGGCGCGGCGGCAGCAGCGGGGAGGAGAGCGGGGCGCCGGGCGTGGGGCGCGCTGGCGGGGCCGGGACCCCCCGTGTGGGGCGGGGAAGGGGGGGGGCTGAGGGGGGGGGGTCGGTGCCCCCCACTGCCCGTCTCTCTCCCCACAGCGCCCCGGGGGGCAGCCGGACCCCGCTGGAGCCGGGGAGGGTGAGTGTTGGGGGGCTGTGGGGGGTTTGGGGGGGCTGTGGGGCGCCATGGGGTGATGTGAGACACAGCAGGGTGCCGTGGGCCACCATGGGCTACCACAGGACACCAGTGGCCACTGTGGGGTGCGGTGGGGTCTTGGTGGGAGACCGTGGGGTGACGCGGGGTGCTGTGGGGTGATGTGGGGCTGCCACGGGACACTGGTGGCTGCTGTGGGACAGGATGGGCTGATGTGGGGTGCTGTGGGGCGACGTGGGGTGCTGTGGGGCTGCCACGGGACACTGGTGGCTGCTGTGGGACAGGATGGGGTGCTGTGGGGTGACATGGGGTGCTGTGGGGTGACGTGGGGTGCTGTGGGGCTGCCACGGGACACTGGTGGCTGCTGTGGGGTGACATGGGGTGCTGTGGGGTGCTGTGGGGCTGCCACGGGACACTGGTGGCTGCTGTGGGGTGACATGGGGTGCTGTGGGGTGACATGGGGTGCTGTGGGGTGCTGTGGGGCTGCCACGGGACACTGGTGGCTGCTGTGGGGATGCTGCGGGCTACTGTGGGACAAGATGGAGCACTGTGGGGCTGCCATGGGGGTGCTGTGGGGCACCGTGGGGCTGCTGTGGGGCACCGTGGGGCTGCTGTGGGGCACCGTGGGGCTGCTGTGGGGCACCGTAGGGGTGCTGCGGGGCACCGTGGGGCTGCCGTGGGGGCTGCTGTTGGGCACGACGGGCCGCGGTGAGGCGCTGTGAACCGCCGTGGGGCCGCCGTGGGGCCGCCGTGGGGCCGTGCCCGCCCCGGGCCGTGCGACAGGAATTCCGCTAGTTCTGAACTATTTACGCCGGCAAAAAGCTCACTACTAGCAGAACTCGGCCGCGCGGCCCCCCAACCCCGCGGGCCGGCTCCGGGGGGTCCCGGGGGGCTCAGGGTGGGGGCCCCGAGGGGGGGGGGGGGCAGAGGCAGAGGCTGCGTCTCCAGCGTTTAATGCCGTGGGGTACGGGGGTGTCTGTACAACAGAGCGGGGGGCTGCCCCACGGCGGGCGGACGAGCCGCGGACGCGCACACGCGCGCGTGTGTGTGTGTGTGTGGCCCCTCCGGCCCCCCCCCCCCCCCGCCAGCGCCCGAGGAGCCCAGCGCCACCCTGGGGTGGGGGGTGGGGGGCAGAGCCCACCGTGGGGCCGGCGCCGTGGGGCAGAGGCCGCCGTGGGGCAGAGGCCTACGCGGGCGAGACCTGGCTGGAGGAGACGGAGGAGACCTGGGTGGCCTGCGAGGATCCCGAGACGTCGTCCTCGTCCCCGAAGGGGCTCCTCCCGCAGAACACCAGCTTCAGCATGCAGGAGCGGAACTGGGGAGGGCGGCCGCGTCACACCCCCCGTGACGTCACGCCCCCCATGATGTCACACCCCCCCCGACGACATCACGGCCCCGTCACACACGCGTGTGTGTGTGTGTGTGTGTGTGTCCCCCGCCCCCCGGGGCGCGCTGCCTGGGCGTCACCGCAGCTGTCGCCAGCACCCCCACCCCCCCCGGGATGGGGCACGGGGACGCCACCATGGGGTGGGGACGCCCCTCGGGGCCCTCTGACCCCCTGCCCCACGGCTGCCCCACGGTGCCCCGCACCAGCCCCACGCTCACCCCCTGCCCCATGATGTCCCATGCCCACCCCACGCCCTGCCCCACGGCGCCCCACAGTGCCCCGCACCGGCCCCACGGTGCCCCACGCCAGCCTCACAGCCACCCCATGCCCTGCCCCACAGTGCCCCATGCCCCACAGTGCCCCACACCAGCCCCATGGCTGCCCCATGGCCGCCCCACCCCCTGCCCCATGGTGCCCCACACTAGCCCCACACCCACCCCCTGCCCCACGGTGCCCCACACCAGCCCCACGGTGCCCCATGCCCACCCCACGCCCCACAGCCGCCCCACGGCACCCCACACCCACCCCCTGCCCCACGGTGCTCCACGCCCTGCCCCATGGTGCCCCACGCCCACCCCATGCCCTGCCCCATGGTGCCCCATGCCCACCCCACCCCCTGCCCTATGGTGCCCCACACCAGCCCCACGCCCACCCCACGCCCTGCCCCATGTGCACCCCACGCCCTGCCCCATGGTGCCCCATGCCCACCCCACATCCTGCCCCATGGTGCCCCATGTGCACCCCACGTCCTGCCCCATGGTGCCCCATGCCCACCCCACATCCTGCCCCATGGTGCCCCATGCCCACCCCACGTCCTGCCCCATGGTGCCCCACACCAGCCCCACGGCCGCCCCATGCCCTGCCCCATGGTGCCCCATGCCCACCCCACCCCCTGCCCTATGGTGCCCCACACCAGCCCCACGCCCACCCCACGCCCACCCCACGCCCTGCCCCACGCCCTGCCCCACCTGCTTGTTCATGAAGACGTAGATGACGGGGTTGTAGACGGTGGAGGCCTTGGAGAAGACGGAGGGGACGGAGGCCAGCCCCACGTCGAAGGGCTGCCCGCGGTGCGTCACCACCCAGAGCGCGAAGGCCGAGTAGGGCGCCCAGCACACCAGGAAGCCCAGCACCATCACCACCACCATCTTGGTCACCTCCCGCTCCGCCTTCTGCGTCGTGGCCGACTGCTCCTGCTGCTTCGCCACCTGCGGGGCCCCACGGAGACGCTATGGGGGCTACGGGGGCCCCTCCCGCCCACGGGGAACGGAACGGGCTATAGGGTGCCCCCAGGGAGCAGCCGTCTGTATAGGGTGCCCCCTGACCCACGGGGAGCAGTGGTTTCTATAGGGTGCCCCCAGGGAACAGCCGTCTGTATAGGGTGCCCCCTGACCCACAGGGAGCAGTGGTTTCTATAGGGTGCCCCCAGGGAGCAGCCGTCTGTATAGGGTGCCCCCAGGAAACAGCCGTCTCTATAGGGTGCCCCCTGACCCACGGGGAGCAGCTGTCTCTATAGGGTGCCCCCAGGGAGCAGCCATCTCTATAGGGTGCCCCCTGACCCACGGGGAGCAGCTGTCTCTATAGGGTGCCCCCAGGGAGCAGCCATCTCTATAGGGTGCCCCCTGACCCACGGGGAGCAGCTGTCTCTATAGGGTGCCCCCAGGGAACAGCCGTCTCTATAGGGTGCCCCCTGACCCACGGGGAGCAGCCAGTTCTATAGGGTGCCCCCAGGAAACAGCCGTCTCTATAGGGTGCCCCTAAGGAACAGCCGTCTCTATAGGGTGCCCCTAAGGAACAGCTGTCTCTATAGGGTGCCCCTAAGGAACAGCCGTCTCTATAGGGTGCCCCTAAGGAACAGCCGTCTCTATAGGGTGCCCCTAAGGAACAGCCGTCTCTATAGGGTGCCCCTAAGGAACAGCCGTCTCTATAGGGTGCCCCTAAGGAACAGCCGTCTCTATAGGGTGCCCCTAAGGAACAGCTGTCTCTATAGGGTGCCCCTAAGGAACAGCCGTCTCTATAGGGTGCCCCTAAGGAACAGCCGTCTCTATAGGGTGCCCCTAAGGAGCAGCCATCTCTATAGGGTGCCCCTAAGGAACAGCTGTCTCTATAGGGTGCCCCCAGGGAGCAGCCGTCTCTATAGGGTGCCCCTAAGGAACAGCCGTCTCTATAGGGTGCCCCCAGGAAACAGCCGTCTCTATAGGGTGCCCCTAAGGAACAGCTGTCTCTATAGGGTGCCCCCCGACCCCCAGGGAATGGCTGGAGCCATAGGGGCCCCTCGGGGAGCAGCCAGTGCTATAGGTTTCCCATAGGGAGCAGCTGTTTCTATAGGGTGCCCTCTGACCCCCAGGGAACGGCCAGCTCTATAGGGGCCCCTCTGACCCACGGGGAACTGCTGGTGCTATAGGTCCCCCCCCGGGACCCACCATCCCTATAGGGTCCCCCTGAGGAACCAGCACCCCTATAGGCTCCCCCAGGGACCCCCCATCCCTATAGGGTCCACCTCTATAGGATCCCCTATCCCTATAGATTCCCCCCAGGGACCCCCCACCTCTATAGGATCTCCCATCCCTATAGGGTCCCCCCGAGGAACCAGCACCCCTATAGACTCCCCCAGGACCCACCATCCCTATAGGGTCCACCTCTATAGGATCCCCCCGGGGACCCCCCCTCTCTATAGGCTCCCCCCGGGGACCCCCCCTCTCTATAGGCTCCCCCTGGGGACCCCCCATCTCTATAGGCTCCCCCCAAGGACCCCCCATCCCTCTAGGCTCCCCCAGGGACCCCCCATCCCTCTAGGCCCCCCCCCAGGGACCCCCCCCCTCTCTATAGGCTCCCCTGTCTCTATAGGCTCCACCTCTATAGGCTCCCCCAGGGACCCCCCATCCCTATAGGCTCCCCCCAAGGACCCCCCACCTCTATAGGCTCCCCCCAAGGACCCCCCACCTCTATAGGCTCCCCCCAAGGACCCCCCACCTCTATAGGCTCCCCCAGGGACCCCCCATCCCTATAGGCTCCCCCCAAGGACCCCCCACCTCTATAGGCTCCCCCCAAGGACCCCCCACCTCTATAAGATCCCCCAGGGACCCCCCCTCTCTATAGCCCCCCCCCCCCATAGGCTCCATCCCTATAGGCTCCCCCAAGGACCCCCCACCTCTACAGCCCCCCCCCCCGTGTCCCCGTGTCCCCCAAATAAAACCGGTGCCCGCGCCGCGCCCCGCGTCCTCCTTGGGGGTCCCGGGGGGGGGGGGACGACACGGGGACGACACGGGGACACAGGCGGGCGGTTACCGCGCGCAGGGTGAGCAGGAGGCGCCCGTAGGAGAAGACGATGACGGCGAGGGGCACGCCGAAGCAGAAGCAGAAGAGGAAGATGACGTAGGACTCGTTGTGCCACTTGTTGTTGGACGTGTACCAGTCCGGGCCGCACGAGCACTGCAGCCCCTCGGGGATGTACCTGGGGGGGCACGGCCACGCCTCGCACCGGCCCACGCGCCCCACGGCGCCGCTTCCCCGCCCCCCGGCCCCCGGCCCCCCCCCCGGACCTGCTCCAGCCGAAGAGGGGGGGCACGGAGGCGACGAGGCCGAAGATCCAGGTGGCGGCACAGCCCAGCACGGCGTGGCTGCCCCGGAAGGTGAAGTTGCCCAGGGGTTTGCAGATCACCAGGAACCGCTCGAAGGCCACCACCGCCAGCGACCAGAGGCTCACCATGCCTGGGGGGGACACGGACACGGGGGGGTCCTGCTGCCACCGCCGCCGTCCCACGCCCAACGTCCCGACGTCCCCGACATCCCCACGCCCGACGTCCCCGACATCCCCACGCCCGACGTCCCCGACATCCTGGTGTCCCCAACGTCCCTGACATCCCCACGCCCAACATCCCGGTGTCCCCCACACCCAACGTCCCAACGTCCCCGACATCCCCACGCCCGACGTCCCCGACATCCTGGTGTCCCCAACGTCCCTGACATCCCCACACCCAACGTCCCCGACATCCCCACGCCCGACGTCCCAACGTCCCCGACATCCCCACGCCCGACGTCCCCGACATCCCCACGCCCGACGTCCCCGACATCCTGGTGTCCCCAACGTCCCTGACATCCCCACACCCAACATCCCGGTGTCCCCCACACCCAACGTCCCCAATGTCCCCCACACCCAACGTCCCCCATGCCCCGGTGTCCCTCATGCCCTGATCGTCCCCACGCCCAACATCCCCAACGTCCCCAATGCCCTCGTGTCCCCTACACTCAACGTCCCCAACACCCGACGTCCCCCATGGCCAACGCCCAACGTCCCAACATCCCCCACGGCCAACGCCCTGGTGTCCCCCACACCCAACGTCCCCATGGCCAACGCCCAACGTCCCAACGTCCTCAAGCCCTGGTGTCCCCCACACCCAACGTCCTCCACACCCAACATTCCCAATGTCTCCCGTGCCCAATGTCCCCAACACCCAACGTCCCCAAGCCCTGGCGTCCCCCACACCCGTCCCCCATGGCCAACACCCAACGTCCCCAAGCCCTGGCGTCCCCCACACCCAACGTCCCCAACATCCCCATGGCCAACACCCAACACCCAACGTCCCCAAGCCCTGGTGTCCCCCACACCCAACATCCCCAACATCCCCATGGCCAACACCCAACGTCCCCAAGCCCTGGTGTCCCCCACGCCCAACGTCCCCCACGCCCAACACCCAACGTCCCCCACGCCCAACGTCCCCCACGCCCAACACCCAACGTCCCCCACACCCAACGTCCCCCACGCCCAACACCCAACGTCCCCCACGCCCAACGTCCCCCACGCCCAACGTCCCCCACGCCCAACACCCAACGTCCCCCATGCCCAACACCCAACGTCCCCGAGCCCTGGCGTCCCCCACACCCAACGTCCCCCGCTACCTCCCAGGGTGGCGGCGAAGCCCTCGATCTTGCAGGCGGTGGGCCCGAGGGCGAAGTACATCTGGGAGAAGCTGTAGAAGGCGGTGGTGGAGCCGACGCAGATGACGAGCAGGTTGGAGACGGCCAGGTTCACCAGGATGTAGTTGAGGTGGGAGCGCAGCTTCTTGTACTTGGCGGTGCAGAAGATGGTGAGGGCGTTGATGGGCACCCCCAGGGCGATCAGCACGAACATGAAGGCCGACATGCCCATGAACACCCCGGGGCTGCCCAGGTGGGTCTGCGGCACCAGGAAGGGGCTCAGCGCCGTCAGGTTGGGGGTCTCCAGCGTCATGGGGATGTAGAAGTCCTCCGGGAGCTCCTCCCGGCCCTCCCGCGACTTCTGCATCCTGGCGGGGACGGACGGACGGACCGGGTGGGCGGACGGAGGGGCGCGGGCCAGGGGGGCGGCCGGCGGGACCCTTTATAGGGAGGGGGGCGGATGGGGCCGGGCCCCCCCCTCCCCTAATCGGGGCTAACGCCGCAAAGCGCGGCTGAGCCCGGCTTATCCGGCCGGCGGGCGCTGGCCAAGCCGGGCTTACCCACCCGCCAAGCCGCTTTTGGGGCGACTAATCGCCCCCGAGCCCTGATTAGCGGGGTGGGGGGATCAGGGGGTATCAGGACCCCCCCCCCCCGGCTTAATTAGCTCCTGCCACGGGGCGGGGCCCCCAGGGACCCTCTGTGCCCCCAAACCGCCCCCGCGGGCAGCCGGCCCCCCGAAACCCCTCCTGGGCGCCTCGCTCCTGCCTGCGCCCCCAAACTGCACCTCAACCCCCCTGAGACCACCCTGCACCCCCAAACCGCCCTGACTCCCACCTGCACCCCAAAAGTGCCCCAGGACCACCCTGCACCCCCAAACTGCACCCAACTCCCCCGAGACCACCCTGCACCCCCAAACCGCCCTGACTCCCACCTGCACCCCAAATCTGCACCCCAAAACCCCTCACAAGCCCTTCCTGCCACCCCCAAACCTCCCTAACTCCCACCTGCACCCCCCAAACTGTCCTGACTCCTACCTGCACCCCCCAAAACCTCCCCTCCGAGACCACCCTGGACCCCCAGACTGCCCTGCACCCCAAAAACCCTCCAGAGCCCCCCCAGTCCTACCCTGCACCCCCAAACCCCCCCGGTGGGTGCTGGGGTCCCTGCTGACCCCCTCGGGGGTGCGGGGGGACTACATGTCCCAGCATGCCTTGAGGGAGGGAGGGGGGGGCAGCCCCCCCCCCACCCACCCAGGGGTGTCAGGGCTGAGCATCCCCTTAATCCCGGCAGGGTGTTAACGAGGCCGATCGCCCCGGCCGGGGATTAGGGCTAAATCGGGACCGGAGCTGACACGATTACGGGCCCGCTCTGGGGGGCGGCGGGGAGACCCCTGCTATGGGGGGGGGGAGAGGGAGGGAGCACACGGGGACCCCCCCCCCCCGGGGACGGACAGACCGTGGGGGGCGGGCTGGGTTAATGCTCCGGCTCCGCTGAGGGACCGGGGGGACCCCTGAGGTACCGGGGGGCGGCTGAGGGGCCGGGGGGGGACCCTGAGGTACCGGGGGGGGGGGGGGGGCTGAGGTACCCGTGAGGTACTGGGGGGGTCCCCGGGCCGCTGAGCAACTGTGGGGGCCGCTGAGGGACCCGTGAAGTACCGGGGGGTCCCCATGGAGCTGAGGGACCCCTGAGGTACCGGGGGGGGGGGGTGTCCCGGGCCGCTGAGGAACCGCTGAGGTACCGGGGGGTCCCCGTGGAGCTGAGGGACCCCTGAGGTACCGGGGGGGGGCGGTGTCCCGGGCCGCTGAGGAACCGCTGAGGTACCGGAGGGTCCCCGTGGAGCTGAGGGACCCCTGAGGTACCGGGGGGAGGGGTCCCGGGCCGCTGAGGTACCCGTGAGGTACCGGGGGGTCCCCGTGGAGCTGAGGGACCCGTGAGGTACCGGGGGTCGTCCGGGCCGGCCGTGAGGTACCTGAGGGGAACGCCGGGGACCGGAGGGGGAGCGGAGGCACCCGCGGGTCCCCGGGAGGTACCTGAAGCCCCCGGGGGGTTGGGGGGGGGTTAGGACCCCCCCGGGGGTCGCTTGTGGCCGCTGCACGCGGGGCGGGGCGGGGCGGCGGCGCTGGGGACCGTTACGGCCGTTGGATTTCAAACCCCTTCCCCGCCCGCAGAGCTTCGGGGGGCCGTGACGGGCGGCGCAGCCGACCAATGAGAACCCGGCGTCCCGGCGGGGGACCAACGGCCGGCCGCGCGCGCTTCGCCGGCCCCGCCCCCTTTGGAACGTTGTAACTGACAGCGCTTCCCGCCAATTCCAACGGCCGCCGGGAGCGCGCCGGCTCCTCCCCCGGGGGGAAAACCGAAAGCCAATCCCCTCCCGCCTTCCCTTTGAGCGGCGGGCGGCTGGGCCAATGGGCGCGCGGACGGGGCGGGGCGCGGGCAGCTCCGGGTTTCCTCTCCGGCTCGGTTCGGGGCCCCCCCCCCCCCCCTCCACACGCGCTCCCTCCCTCTCCCCCCCGCCCCCCCCTTCGCGTCCCCCCCCTTCTCTCTCCCCCCCCCCCCCTCTCACCACCCCCCCCCGCGGGTTCTTCGCTGCGAAGAAAATGGCGGCGGCGCCGAGCGGAGACGAGGAGAGGCTGTGAGTGACCGGCGGGGGGGGGGGGGCGGCGGGGGGCCGGGGGGGGGGGGGGGGGGGGGGGGGGGGGGGCGGGCGGGGGGCGCGGCGGCGGGAGGGAGGGGGGGGGCGGGGGGAGAGAGCGGGGGGTCCCGCCGAGGTTTTCCCGCGCGCGCGCGAGACTGAGGAGAGACCCCCCCCCCTCCCCCTTTCCGTGCGCGCGCGCCCGGGCGGGAACTGGGGGGGGTGGGGGGGGGGGGGGGGGGGGAGGGTGGGGGGGGGGTGTGTGGCGAGTGCGTCACTAACGGCCGCGGCCCCCCCCTGCGCCGGGACGGGGGGGGGGAGCACCCCCAAACCGAGCGCCCCCCCTCCCCCCATCTCCTGCGTGTGGCTGGGGGGGGCACCCCGAAACCCCGCCCCCCCCCCCCCCCCCCCAACCACCCCCCCCCCCCGGCCTCGTCCCGCTCGCGCCCGCCCCTCGCTGCACCCCGAAACAGCCCGAATTACCCCAAAACGTCCCGGGCGCGGCGCCCCGAATTGTCCAAATTAACCCCGAAACGCGGCGCCGAGGCTGCGCCCCGAATTACCCAAACTGACCCCAAAATACGGCGCCGAGGCTGCGCCCCGAAAGGCCGGAATTGCCCCAAAGCGCCCCGCTCACGCCGAGCCCTCCGCGTGCCCCAAAGCGCCCCAAAGCGCCCCGAAATCCGGCGCCGACGCCAACCCCTCGCCGCCTGCCGCAAGGCCCCGAAGCGCCGCACTCGCGCCGGCCCCAAAACGCCCCGAATCGCCCCCAAAATCCGCCGCTCACGCCCACCCCTCGCTGCGCCCCGAACCGCCGGCCCCGGCGTCGTGGCCCGTACCGCGCCCTCGTGCCAAGCTCGTCGCCGTCGTCGCCTCCTCGCCGCCGGCACGGGCAGGCGCCGCCGCCGACCCCCCCGCGGTGCCGTCCCGCCGACGCCGACCCCCTTCGCCGCCCGCCGAACCGCCGCCGCGCTCCGGCAGCGCCGTCCCGCTCGCGCCGACCTCCTTGCTCACGCCGTCGCACGCCTGCCCGCCCGCCCGCCCTCGTCGGCGCTCTCGGCGACGCCACGCACGCGACGACCCCGTCGACGTCCCGTTCGGCGGAACCCCGACCCCCGTACGGTGAGCGCGGCCGCGCTGACACCTTCAGCGACGGCCGGGGCGTCCGGCGAGCACTGGATTTCTACGACGGCGCCAGACGACCCCCCGCTCGCGCCGAGCGTCCCGCCGGCGCCGAAGCCCTCGGCGTCGCCACCGCGTCCTGCGGCTCCGTCTCCGGCACCGACCCGCGCCGGGGCGTCCTCGGCTGCGCCGCTCGATCCCGTCGGAGCGGGGAGCGGCTTCACCGGGGCCGCGCCGCCAGCGAGAAACCGATCCCCGCCGCCATCGCCGCCGCGACCCCGGCTCGGCCGATTCGTCGCCGCGACCTTGTTTTTTCCCCGGCGATCGTTAACGCTAACGAGACCCGGCCTTGCCCCGGCGTCGGGGCTTTGGGCATCGCTCGGCGGCGGGACGGCACCGGGGCGGCTTCCCGGCGGGATTTTTGGCTGCCCGGAGTTCCCCGGCGCCGTGAGCCGGGGGTCCCGCGGGAGCCGCGGCCGGGGGGGCTTTCACCGGGGGTTCCCCGCCCCCCCCCCGCCCCGCTTCCCCTTTTCCCCGAAGTTCGGCGTCGGCGCGGCCGGCGCCCTCCCCCCGCTCCCCTTCCCGCCTTTTCGGCGAGCGCTCGCCGCGACCTTTGGCAATCCGGCGCGCGGGGGGAGCCCCGTGCCGTGACGGCCGCGCCGCCTCGGCCTCCGCGCTGCTCCCCCCCCCCCCCACCGGGCTGCGGGGGGGTCCCGGCTGCACCCCCGGCCCCGCACCGTCCCCCCGCGCGGCTCCCGGCTCTGCCGGCGGCCGAGGGAGCCGGTGCCCGTATCCAGTGCGCCACACGGCCTCCTGATTAGCGCCGGGCCTCGTTAGTGACACACAGGGGCCATTCTTTGACGAGCGGGGGCGGGCGGTGGCAGGGGGGGTCGGGGGCCGGCGTGGGGGGGCTCCTAATCCCGGCTCTGCCGGTGCCGCCGCGCATCCCGCCGCCGGATAAACCCAGTGCCGGCACTTCCCGCCGTGGGGGGGAGGGGGGCGGCACCGCCGTCGTGACCCCGCGTCGTCCCCCCACCGCGGCCCCCCCCCCCCGGCACCCGCGTGGGACCCCCGGGGGGGGGTCGCTCGCCCCGTCGCGGCGTGGGAAGCGGGGCGCCGGCGGTGCCGAGCCCCTCGTTTCCTGCCGGGGGGGGGGCCGCGGCACGGCGTTTGCCGGCGGCGCAGCCGGGACGGGCGAAACACGGGAGGGGGTTCCCCGCCGGACCCCCCGGCGCCGCCCTGCGCCTCGGGGTGCCGCCGGCGTGGGGGTCCCGGGGGTCCGGCGGCCGCCGAGTGCCACCGCGTGCCGGCCGCCGCGGCGGCACCCCCGGCGCCGAAACCCCCCTGTCCGTCGGGGGGCCCGGCCGTCGGCGGGGGCCGCGCGCAGCCCACCGGGGCTATATTTAGCCGCAGATGCGCCGGTCACTCTGCGTCGGGGACGCGGCGACGCCGGACCCTCGCCCTCCCGGGGGCCGCCCGGCGCCGCGACTTTGTCGCCGGTTTTCAGCGAGGCCGCGCGTCCGCAGGAGCCGCCGTCCGTCCGTCCGTCTGCCCGCCGGCGCGGCGCGGCGTGGCGGCGCTGACCGCGCTGTGTGTTTCAGGGAGGAGAAGTCGGAGGAGAACCTACAGGGGCTGAAGGAGCGGCCCCCCAAGGCCAAGAAGGTGAAGAAGGAGCGGAAGGAACAGCAGCATGAACCGGCGCAGCCATCCGCCGAACCGGCCGAAGCCGGCAAAGCCGAAACCTCGGAGGGCGCCGGGACGGCTCCTGCGGCGCCGGAGGCTTCGGCTTCTCCCAAGCAACGTCGCTCCATCATCCGGGACCGGGGTCCCATGTACGACGACCCCACGCTGCCCGAGGGCTGGACGCGCAAGCTGAAGCAGCGCAAGTCGGGTCGTTCCGCCGGGAAATACGACGTCTACCTGATCAAGTGAGTGCGCCGGGAGCGCGCCGGGACGGGGAACGGGTGGTGGGGTCTCGCCGCCGCCCGCGCCCCCCCCTGACTCCTCCTCTTCCTCTTCCCCCCCCCTCCCCTCCCCGTCCGCCCCCCCCAGCCCGCAGGGAAAAGCCTTCCGCTCCAAGGTGGAGCTGATCGCCTACTTCGAGAAGGTGGGGGACACCTCGCTGGACCCCAACGACTTCGACTTCACCGTCACCGGCCGCGGCAGCCCCTCCCGGCGGGAGCAACGACCCCCCAAGAAACCCAAATCCCCCAAGGGTCCCGGCACGGGCCGCGGCCGGGGTCGCCCCAAGGGCAGCGGGGCGGCCAAACCCAAAGCGACGACGACGACGGCGACAGCGGCGGCGGTGACGACGACGGCGTCGGAGGGCGTGCAGGTGAAACGGGTGATCGAGAAGAGCTCCGGCAAGCTCCTGGTGAAAATGCCCTTCCAGCCGGGGCAGCCGGGGGCTCGCGCCGAGGCGGGGGCGGCCACCACCTCGGCACAGGTCCTGGCCGTCAAACGGCCCGGTCGGAAGCGGAAGTCGGAACCGGACAGCCAGGCCGTCCCCAAAAAACGGGGACGCAAACCGGCCGGAACGACGGGACCGGGCGGCCCGGCGGGAGCCGCGCCGGAAACCAAGAAGAAGACGGCGACGCCGCCGACGGTGCAGGAGACGGTGCTGCCCATCAAGAAACGGAAGACGAGGGAGACGGTGGTCCTGGAGGCCGCCCGGCCCCCCCCGCCGCCCCCCGAACGCGGCCCCAAGGGACCCAGGAGCGCCCGCAGCCCCGGCCGTCGCAGCAAGGAGGGCAGCCCCAAGGGCCGCGGCGCCGCGGCCCCCCCGCCGCCGCCGCCCCCGCCGCCGCCCCCGCCGCCGCCCCCCGCCCGGCAAGAAGGAGCGGGGGGCTTCGCCGCCGCCGCCCCCCGAGCCCCCCGCCAGCCCCAAGGACAGCGCCAGCCCCCCCCCGCCCGCCCAGGACTTCAGCGGGAAGGGGTGCTCGGAGCAGCGGGGGGGGCCCGGCGGCGCCCGACGGCTGCGCCAAGGAGCCGGCTAAGACTCACCCCCCCCGCCGCCGCCGCCGCCCCCGCCCTACAAACACCGAGGGGAGGCCGAGCACAAAGACACTGCCTCCTCTTCCTCCTCTTCCTCCTCTTCCTCCTCCTCCTCCTCCTCCTCGTCGTCGGCGGCGGCCCCCCCCCCTCCCAGCGCCTCCGTGCCGCGGCCCCCCGGCCGGGAGGAGCCGGTCGACACCAGGACGCCTGTCCCCGAGCGGGTCAGCTGACTGTGAGCGCGCCCGCGGGCGGACGGACCCACGGACGGACGGACGGGACCCCCCCCCCCCCCCAGCCCCTGCCCCCACCCCGCGCACGCAGGCAGCCGCCCCCCCCCCCCCCTCCCCCGGCTCCCCCCAAATCGCCCCCCCCCCCCCTTTTTATGACCGAGAAGCACAGCGAGGGGCGCCGGCCCCCTCCCCCCCCGCGCGCGCCCCCCCACTTCGCACTTTCGGTTCGAGAAAGGGGGGGGGGGGGGCGACCCCGGGGCTGGGGGGGGGGGTGGGGGGGTGTCTGCTCCCCCCCCCCCCCCCCCCCTCCCCACCCCCCACCCCCCCCCGGTCGCCGCTTTACTCGTTCTTCCAGTTTTTTGTTCCACGTTTTTAGCCGATAGGGAACCATTTGCACTAAGGGGGGGCTGGCGGGGGCGGGGGGGATCCGGCCGCCGTCCAATGACGAGAGGCTCTGCCGGGGCGGGGCGGGATCCGGGCCGGAGCCAATCGGGAGCAGGGATCCAGCGTTGAGCCAATCAGGAGGGGGCGGCATCCGGTTTCGGGCCGATCGGGAGCGACTCTCGGGGTAGGGGGTGGGGGGGGAGGGGGGTGTGGGCCGGGATCCGGTCGCGAGCCAATCGGGAGGAGCTTTCGGTTCGGTTGGGATGCAGCGTAGAGCCAATCAGGAGGGACGCTGCGTCGGGGCGGGATCCGGTCGCGAGCCGATCGGGAGGAGCTTGCGGTTCGGTTGGGATCCGGTGTGGAGCCAATCAGGAGCGGCGCTCAGTGGGGGCGGGATCCGGCCTCGGGCCAATCAGGAGTGACTCGGCAGGGAGGCGGGGTGAGGTCTCCAGCCAATGGGGAGCGGCGGGCGGCCGGAGGGGATCCGGTCCCGGGCCAATCCGGGGTGGGGGCGGGGGATGGGGGTGGGGGGGGAGCACACAGAATGGGTGTGGCCTGATTGCGGGTCACTCCGGGTCGAGTCAGGAGCCAATCGGGGGCGAGAATGGGGCTGGGCGCCGCCCAATGGGGAGCCGGGCGGGGAGGAGATCCCGGGTGCGGCGGGATCCGGCCCCCGGCTGAGCAGGATCCCCCCTGGGTCGGGACGGGATCCGGCCGGGATCCAATCGGGAGTGGCTGTGGATTGGAGGGGCGGGTCCGGTCTCCGCCCAGTGGGGAGCCCTGACGGCGTGGGGCGGGATCCGGTCCCCGGCCAATCGGGAGTCGCCGCAGGGTTGGGCTGGGATCCGGGCTGGGGCCAATCAGGAGGGGCCGCGGGGCGGGATCCAGCCTGGAGCCAATCAGGCGCGAGCGTGGGTCGGGGCGGGATCCGGTCTCTGTCCCGGGGGGGGGTCCCCGTCCCTTTGGGGGGTCCCGTCCTGCACTTTACCGGGGTGGGGGTGGGGGGGTCTCTCCCGGCCCCTCCCCCCCTCGGCAATAACGGGGGGGGGAGGGGTGAGCCCCTGGAGAAAAGAGCGAACCCCGGGGGGGGGATGGGGGGTGGGGGGCGCCCCCCGCACCTATTTATTCTCTGTAGTCGCGCGAGGAGACGTTTGCCTTATGACCTCACACGGCGCAGCCCCCGGCCGGCCGCCCTTTTTTTGGGGGGGGGGGGTGGGGTGGGGGTGGTGCGCGTGCGTGCGTGTGTGTGCCCCCCCCCCCGCGCCCCCCCCCCCCCCCCCGCCGCCCCCCCCCGGGCTCTGTGTCTGTGCTGGAGTGAGCTATAAATCTGTGTACGCCCAACGCCTCCGACGCATCATTGCTGCGCGCGGCGCGACGTCACCGCCGACTCCCCGGGTGATGTCACTGGGTTGCCCAGGGTGGCGTCACTGGGTCCTGGACACGCCCCGCCCCCCCCCAGGTGATGTCAGTGGGTCCCGGGTGATGATGTCACTGGGTCCCAGGTGATGTCAGCGGGTCCTGGACCCCCCCCAGGTGATGTCAGTGGGTCACAGGTGATGTCACTGGATCCCAAGTGATGTCAGGAAGTCCTGGGGCCCCCCCAGGTGATGTCACTGGGTCCCAGGTGATGTCAGCAGGTCCTGGGTCCCCCTCCAGGTGATGTCAGCGGATCCCAGGTGATGTCACTGGGTCCCAGGTGATGTCAGCGGGTCCTGGGTCCCCCTCCAGGTGATGTCAGCGGATCCCAGGTGATGTCACTGAGTCCCAGGTGACATCAGCGGGTCCTGGACCCCCCCGGGTGATGTCAGCAGATCCTGGGTCCCCCCCTAGGTGATGTCAGTGGGTCCCAGGTGATGTCAGCAGATCCTGGGTATCCCCCCCCAGGTGACGTCATCCCTGCACCCCCGGTCCCCCCAGGTGACGTCACTGCATCCCGGCTCGCTGCCCGTCCCCTCCCCGGGAGCGTCGCGGCGTCCTGGGAGCTGTGACATCACGGCTGCGGCGTCCCACGCACGCGCGCACCCCTCCGACGTCATGGCCTCGATGATGTCATGGCGGGAAGCGTCAGCCCCGCCCCCGGCCGCCAGGCCACGCCCCTTCCCCTCCGGCCACGCCCCCGGCGCCCGATTCAAGCCGAGGCGGCGGTTCCGCCACACCCAACATGGCGCCCGTCTCCACGGCAACCGCGCGGCGCGGGGCCCTCGTCACTCCCCCCCCTCGCTGTCTGCGCGGGGAGCGGCACTTCCGCCACACTCGGGATGGCGGCGCGGCCGGGCCGGTTCGCGCCTGCGCAGTGGGGAGGCCGCTCTTAAAGGGGAAGTACCCGGCCGAGGCAGCAGCGGGAGGCATGGCGGGGCCGGGGCCGGGGCCGGGGCCGGGGCCGGGGCCGGGGCCGTACCTGTACGAGCTGCCCGCCTGGCTCATGTGCAGCTTCTGCCGCATGATGGACGCGCTGAACCGCTCGGACTGGGAGCGCTTCGGTGAGTGGGACGGACTGGGACGGACTGGGACGGACTGGGACGGGCTGGGGGCAGCTGCCAGGGCTGGCGCTGGGCTGGACGGGGAGGCAGCGGGGCTGGCTGGGGGGCACTGGGAGGTGACGCTGGGAGCACTGGGAGGCCGTACTGGGAGGTGGCGCTGGGAGCACTGGGAGCCCGTACTGGGAGCACTGGGAGATGACACTGGGAGGCCGTACTGGGGGTACTGGGAGATGACACTGGGAGGCCGTACTGGGAGCACTGGGAGATGACACTGGGAGGCAGCACTGGGAGCCCGCGCTGGGGGCACTGGGAGCCCGTACTGGGAGCCCGTACTGGGAGCACTGGGAGATGACACTGGGAGCCCGTACTGGGAGCCCATACTGGGAGCACTGGGAGGTGACACTGGGAGCACTGGGAGCCCATACTGGGAGCACTGGGAGGTGACACTGGGAGCACTGGGAGGCCGTACTGGGAGGTGGCGCTGGGAGCACTGGGAGCCCGTACTGGGAGCACTGGGAGATGACACTGGGAGGCTGTACTGGGGGTACTGGGAGATGACACTGGGAGGCAGCACTGGGAGCCCGTACTGGGAGCGCTGGGAGGCAGCACTGGGAGCCCGTACTGGGAGCGCTGGGAGGCAGCACTGGGAGCCCATACTGGGAGCACTGGGAGCCCATACTGGGAGCACTGGGAGCCCGTACTGGGAGCGCTGGGAGGCAGCACTGGGAGCCCATACTGGGAGCGCTGGGAGGCAGCACTGGGAGCCCGTACTGGGAGCACTGGGAGCCCGTACTGGGAGCGCTGGGAGGCAGCACTGGGAGCCCGTACTGGGAGCGCTGGGAGGCAGCACTGGGAGCGCTGGGAGGCAGCACTGGGAGCCCGTACTGGGAGCACTGGGAGCCCGTACTGGGAGCGCTGGGAGGCAGCACTGGGAGCCCGTACTGGGAGCGCTGGGAGCCCGTACTGGGAGCGCTGGGAGGCAGCACTGGGAGCCCATACTGGGAGCACTGGGAGCCCGTACTGGGAGCGCTGGGAGGCAGCACTGGGAGCCCATACTGGGAGCACTGGGAGCCCGTACTGGGAGCGCTGGGAGGCAGCACTGGGAGCCCGTACTGGGAGCGCTGGGAGCCCATACTGGGAGCACTGGGAGCCCGTACTGGGAGCGCTGGGAGGCAGCGTGCCCCACGCCGGGCGCCCCGTGGCCGTGCCGCAGCCTCGCGCCTGGTGCCGGAGCAGGGGGAGCTGCGGTTGGTGGCCTCCGGCCCGGGCCCCACGGCCGCCGTGCTCTGGGGGTGGGCGCAGCGCAACGGCCGCCTGCGGGACCTGCTGGAGCTGCTGCGGGGGCTGCGCCTGCTGCGGGCACACGACATGCTGGCCGCCTGTGAGACCCCGGGACCCCCCCCGGGACCCCTCCCTGGGACCCCCAGAACCCCCCCCGGGAACCCCACAACCCCCCGGGACCCCCAGAACCTCCCCGGGACCCCCAACAACCCCCTGGGACCCCTGGGACCCCCACAACCCCCCCCAGGAACCCCACAACAACTCCCTGGGACCCCCAGAACCTCCCTGGGACCCCTGGGACCCCCAACAATCCCCAGGAGCCCCACAACCCCCTGGGACCCCTGGGACCCCCAACAACCCCCTGGGACCCCCAGAACCTCCCCGGGACCCCTGGGACCCCCAACAATCCCCAGGAGCCCCACAACCCCCTGGGACCCCTGTGACCCCCCCAGGAACCCCCAACAACCCCCCCGGGACCCCCACAACAACCCCCTGTGACCCCCCACAACCCCCCCGGGACCCCCACAACAACCCCGCAACAATCCCTGTGACCCCCAACAACCCCCCCGGGACCCCCAACAACCCCCTGTGACCCCCCACAACCCCCCCAAGACCCCCACAACAACCCCCCAACAATCCCTGTGACCCCCACAACCCCCTGTGACCCCCACAACCCCCTGGGACCCCCAACAACCCCCCCAGAAACCCCCAACAACCCCCCCCGGGACCCCCACAACCCCCCCGGGACCCCTGGGACCCCCAACAACCCCCCCAGGACCCCCCCGGGAACCCCCCTGGGACCCCCCGGGACCCCCAAGGACCCCCCCCGGGACTCCTGGGACCCCCCCGAGACCCCCCAACGACCCCGCCCCGGGACCCCCAACTGCACTCTGGGACCCCCCTGGGAACCCCACGGCACCCCGGGACCCCCAACAACCCCCCTGGGACCCCCCCGGTGACCTTTAACCCCCCCTGGGACCCCAAAGATGCCCCTGAGCCCCCCCCGAGCCCTCTGGGACCCCCCAATCCCTGCTCCCCCCCTCCCGTGGGACCCCCAGATCCCCCCCCCAGTGACCCCACTGTGTCCCCAGGGTACCCCGGTCTGGCCCCCCCCACGGAGCCCCCCCCGCTGCCCCCCCTGGAGCCCCCCCCGCTCTGCGTGCCCCCCAGCCCCCGCCTGCTGCCCACGGCCCCCCCGGGCCCCCCCTCGGACGCCAGCACCGTCTCTGCGTGGGACCCCCCGAAACGGCCCCCCCCAGGTAGCGCCCGGGAAGGGGAGGGGGGCTGATTCGGGGGGGGGGGAACGGGGGACACGACACACGGGGCAAAGACCCCCCCAAAATGACCCTGTGCCCCCCCCCAGAGCCGTCCCTGCCCCTCCCGGGGCCCCCCCCCCCAGCGCCCTGCTCAGCACCCCCAGCCTGGGACCCCCATTGCCGGCCCCCCCGGCCCCCCCCGACGAGGTATGGGGCTGGGGGGGGGGCAAAGGGGGGGCCTGGGGGGGGCCTTTGGGATGGAACGGGGGGGCTGGGGGGTCTTCAGCAGATATTAGGAGGGATTTGGGGGGGCCGGGGGGGTGTCTGGGGGGGGCCAGGGGGTTTTGGGGGGGTCTGGGGGGGGGCCCAGGGGGTATTGGGGGGGGTCTGGGGTTATTTGGGGGTGTCTGGGGGGGGGCAGGGGGTGTCTGGGGGGGGCCCAGGGGGTATTTTGGGGGGGTCTGGGGTTATTTGGGGGTGTCTGGGGGGCCCAGGGGGTATTTTGGGGGGGGCAGGGGGTGTTTGGGGGGGTCTGGGGTTGGTTGGGGGTGTCTGGGGGGGCCCAGGGGGTATTTTGGGGGGGTCAGGGGGTATTTGGGGGTGTGTGTGTGGGGGCCAGGGGGTATTTTGGGGGGGTCTGGGGTTGTTTGGGGGTGTCTGGGGGGGGCCCAGGGGGTATTGGGGGGGTCCTGGGGTTATTTGGGGGGGGCAGGGGGTGTTTGGGGGGGTCTGGGGGGGCCCAGGGGGTATTTTGGGGGGGCCAGGGGGTATTTGGGGGTGTGGGGGGGGGGGGCCAGGGGGTATTTTGGGGGGCCCAGGGGGTATTTTGGGGGGGTCTGGGGTTATTTGGGGGGGGGCAGGGGGTGTTTGGGGGGGTCTGGGGGGGCCCAGGGGGTATTTGGGGGTGGGGGGGGGGGCAGGGGGTTATTTGGGGGGGTCTGGGGTTATTTGGGGGTGTTGGGGGGGGCAGGGGGGATTTGGGGGGGCCCAGGGTGTATCTGGGGGTACCCGGGGTGTGTCGTGTCCCCCCCCCCCCGCAGGCGCTGGCCTCGCTGTGCTCGTCCTTGGCCTCGCTGCGCCCCGGGCCGCCCCCCCCCGCCCCCCCGGCCGTCGTCGCCCCCCCCGTCCCCCCTCCGTTCCGCTGGGGGCTGGGGGAGCTGGCGGGGGCCACGGGGGGCTTCGCCGACACCCACAAGGTGGGGGAGGGCGGCTTCGGGGTGGTCTATCGCGCCCGCCTGCGCCACACCGACTACGCCGTCAAGCGCCTGCGGCAGGTACGGGGGGGGGGGGGGGGGTGACACCCCCAGCGGGGACCCCCCGTGTCCCTGTGCCCCAGAGACCCCCCCGGGACCCCCCCGTGTGTGTCCCCAGGGCACCCTGGGACCCCCACATCCCCCCCGGACCCCCCCAGTGTCCCCACGTCCCCCCAGGACCCCCCCATATCCCCCTGGGACCCCCCCAGGACCCCCCCAGTGTCCCCACGTCCCCCCAGGACCCCCCCACATCCCTTTGGGACTCCCCCAGGACCCCCCCAGTGTCCCCACGTCCCCCCAGGACCCCCCACATCCCTTTGGGACCCTCCCAGTGTCCCCACATCCCCCCAGAAGTCCCCCCAGGACCCTTCATATCCCCCCAGGACCCCCCCAGTGTCCCCACGTCCCCCCAGAAGCCCCCCAGGACCCCCCATGTCCCCCCAGGACCCCCCCACATCCCTTTGGGACCCCCCCAGTGTCCCCACATCCCCCCAGAAGCCCCCCAGGACCCCCCATGTCCCCCCAGGACCCCCCCACATCCCTTTGGGACCCCCCCAGTGTCCCCACATCCCCCCAGAAGCCCCCAGGGCCCCCCCACATCCCCCCTGAAGTCCTCCCAGGACCCCTCATGTCCCCCCAGGACCCCCCACATCCCTTTGGGACCCCCCCAGTGTCCCCCCCAGCCCCCCCAATCCCCCCCCAACGTGTCCGTTCCCCCCCCCCCCCCCCAGGACGCCGACCTCGACTGGGGCGTCCTCGTTAACAGCTTCGTTACCGAGGTGGAGAAACTCTCACGGTAATTAATTGGGGGGGGGGGGGGACGACACCCCGCAAGGGGATGGCGGTGGGGGTGTGGGGGTCCCTGCCCACCCTCCCCCCGCTGTGACCCCCCCCAGGTACCGGCACCCCAACATCGTGGAGCTGTCGGGGGTCTGCGCCGAGGGGGGGCACTTCTGCCTGGTCTACGTCTTCATGGCCAACGGGTCCCTGCAGCAGCGCCTGGGGGCGCAGGTGGGGCCGGGGGGGGTTTGGGGGGGCTGGGGGGGAGATTGGGGGGGATTGGGGGGGAAAATGGGGGGATTGGGGGGGAACGGGGGGGCTGGGGGGGGAGATTGGGGGGGAAAATGGGGGGATTGGGGGGGAAATGGGGGGATTGGGGGGAGATTGGGGGGGAAACGGGGGGCTGGGGGGGAGATTGGGGGGGAAAATGGGGGGATTGGGGGGGAACGGGGGGGCTGGGGGGGGAGATTGGGGGGAAACGGGGGGGCTGGGGGGGAAATGGGGGATTGGGGGAGATTGGGGGGGAAACGGGGGGCTGGGGGGGAGATTGGGGGGGCTGGGGGAAAAATGGGGGGTTTGGGGGAGATTGGGGGGGAACAGGGGGGGCTGGGGGGGAAATGGGGGGATTGGGGGGAAACGGGGGGGCTGGGGGGGAGATTGGGGGGGAAAATGGGGGGATTGGGGGGGAAATGGGGAGATTGGGGGGGAAACGGGGGGGCTGGGGGGGAGATTGGGGGGGAACAGGGGGGCTGGGGGGGAAATGGGGGGATTGGGGGGGAGATTGGGGGGGAAACGGGGGGCTGGGGGGGAGATTGGGGGGGCTGGGGGGGAAAATGGGGGGTTTGGGGGAGATTGGGGGGGAACAGGGGGGCTGGGGGGAAACGGGGGGATTGGGGGGAGATTGGGGGGGAAACGGGGGGATTGGGGGGACATCGGGGGGGGTTGGGGGGGCTGGGGGGAGGAAATGGGGGGCTGTGGGGGAGATTGGGGGGATTGGGGGGACATGGGGGGGTTTGGGGGGGCTGGGAGGGGCTGGGGGGGAGATCGGGGGGCTGGGGGGGTCTCATAGGGGAATTTGGGGGGGGCTGGGGGGGATTGGGGGGTTCGGGGGCACTGTGGGAGGGAGATTTGGGGTCTGTGGGGGGAGATTGGGGGTCCAGGGGGGAAATCGGGGGGTCCGGGGGGGCTGGGGGGAGATCGGGGGGGTCCGACAGGGGAGATGCAGGTCCCTGGGGGGGTCTGGGGGTCCCCGGGGAGGTTTGGGGGTACCGGAAGCGGCCGGGGGGGTTCTGCAGTGGAGATGCCCGGGGTGGGTTTGGGGGGTGCCCCCCGTCCCTGGGGGAGATGTGGGGTGCTGACCCCCCCCCCCCCAGTGCCCGCAGCCCCCCCTGACGTGGGGCCAGCGCCTGCACGTGCTGCTGGGCACGGCCAGAGCCCTCCAGTTCCTGCACCGCGACACCCCCGCGCTGGTGCACGGCGACGTCAAGAGGTGGGGGGCACCGGGGGGTTGGGGTGCTGGGGGGGGGGGACACGGGGGGGGGGCTTTGGGGGGGGCTCGGAGGGATTTTGGGGTGCTCTGGGGGGGTTTTAGGGGGTCCCTAGGGTCTTTGGGGGGGCTCGGAGGGATTTTGGGGTGCTCTGGGGGGGTTTTAGGGGGTCCCTGGGGTCTTTGGGGTGCCCTGGGGGGGCTTAGAGGGATTTTGGGGTGCCCTGGGGGGGGCTCGGAGGGATTTTGGGGTGCTCTGGGGGGGGCTTGGGGGGGTCCCTAGGGTCTTTGGGGTGCCCTGGGGGGGCTTAGAGGGATTTTGGGGTGCTCTGGGGGGGGTTTTAGGGGGTCCCTAGGGTCTTTGGGGGGGCTCGGAGGGATTTTGGGGTGCTCTGGGGGGGGTTTTAGGGGGTCCCTGGGGTCTTTGGGGTGCCCTGGGGGGGCTTAGAGGGATTTTGGGGTGCCCTGGGGGGGGGCTCGGAGGGATTTTGGGGTGCTCTGGGGGGGGGCTTGGGGGGGTCCCTAGGGTCTTTGGGGTGCCCTGGGGGGGCTTAGAGGGATTTTGGGGTGCTCTGGGGGGGTTTTAGGGGGTCCCTGGGGTCTTTGGGGTGCCCTGGGGGGGCTTAGAGGGATTTTGGGGTGCCCTGGGGGGGGCTTTGGGGGGTCCCTAGGGTCTTTGGGGTGCCCTGGGGGGGCTTAGAGGGATTTTGGGGTGCCCTGGGGGGGTTTTGGGGGGTCCCTGGGGTCTTTGGGGTGCCCTGGGGGGGCTTAGAGGGATTTTGGGGTGCCCTGGGGGGGGCTTTGGGGGGTCCCTAGGGTCTTTGGGGTGCCCTGGGGGGGCTCGGAGGGATTTTGGGGTGCCCTGGGGGGGCTTTGGGGGGTCCCTGGGGTCTTTGGGGTGCTTTGGGGGGGCTCGGAGGGGTTTTGGGGGGATCCCTGGGGTGCTTGGGGGGGGCTCAGGGGGGCTGTAGGGGTGCTGAGTGGGGCTTTGGGGGTCCCTGGGGGTCTCTGGGGGGGGCTCAGAGGGGCTTTGGGGTTCTTGGGGGGGGCTCAGAGGGATTTTGGGGTGCCCTGGGGGGGCTTTGGGGGGTCCCTGGGGTCTTTGGGGTGCCCTGAGGGGGCTCAGGGGTGCGCAGGGGGTCTCTCAGGTTCCCGGGGGGGGGGGGGCTCAGAGGGGCTTTGGGGGTCCCTGGAGTCTTTGGGGCACCCTGGGGGGCTCGGAGGGATCCCTGGGGGTCCTGGGCAGGGGGGGGTGTCACCCCCCGTGGGTTTTGGGGCCCCCCCTGACCCCTTTCCCCCCCCCCCAGCTCCAACATCCTGCTGGACGCGGGGCTGAGCCCCCGGCTGAGCGACTTCGGGCTGGCGCGGCCCCCCCGGGGGGGAGCGGGGGGCAGCAGCACCGGCAGCCTGGGGGGGTCGCGCAGCCTGCGGGGGACCCTGGCCTACCTGCCCCCCGAATACCTGCGGGGGGGGGCCCTCACCCCCGCCCTCGACACCTACAGCTTCGGCGTGGTGAGAGGGGCACCCCGAAACGGCGGGGGGGGGGGGGGGACACGACACACACGACACCCCCCAAAATGGGGGCTGGGGGGGGTTTGGGGGGGGATCTGGGGGTCCCGACCTGTGTGTCGTCGTGTGTGTCCCCCCCCCCCAGGTGCTGCTGGAGGTGCTGACGGGGCGCCCGGCCATGGAGACGGACGCCCGCGGTCGGACCACCTACCTGGTGAGCCCCCCCGAAATTCTGGGGATCCCCCCGGCCCCCCCAGGGATCCTGCTGCCCCCCCCCCCCCCCGCCAGGACCCCCAACAACCCCTGGGGTCCCCCAGCCCCCCCCCCCGCAATATCCCTGGGACCCCCCCAACAGCCCCTGGGACCCCCCCAACTCACCAGCCCCCCCCCAACATCCCCCTGAGACCCCCCCAAATTCCCCAGCATCCCCCTGGGGTCCCTCAGACCCCCCCCCCCCCAGGACCCCTCTGGGACCCCCCCCAATCCCCCAGCACCCCCTGAGCCCCCCCAGACCCCCTCAATTCCCCCCCCCCCCCCCTCCCCACAGAAGGAGCTGCTGGAGGAAGCCGAGGACGAGGACGAGGGGTGGTCGGGGCCCCCCCCGGACCCCCGAGCCGGGCTGCCCCCCCCCGGCCTGGCGACCGCCCTGTCCCGCCTGGCCGCCCGCTGCCTCCGCCGCCGCGGCAAACGCCGACCCGCCATGGCGCAGGTGGGCTCGGGCTGGAGTGGGGGGGCTCCGAGGAGGGGGATCCCCCCCCCTTAAACCATCCCTAACCCCCCCCCCCCAAATAAATTAAATAAAGGTGTACGAGGAGCTGGAGCGGCTGCAGGAGGGGGCCCCCCCCGCGCCCCCCAACCAGCCGCAGGAGAGCGAGGAAGAGGAGGAGGCGGCGGCTGCGGCCCCCCCGGGGGTCGTCATCAACCCGGCGCGGCGGCGGCTGATGGAGCGGTTGGCGCTTTACCGACAGGGCCGCCTCGACTCGCTGGGGCTGCTGGCCTCGGGGGGGCCCCCCGCCATGGCGGCCGCCCCCCAGCCGCAGGAGAGCGACGACTCCCAGCCCTGAGGGGAGAGGCGCACACGCAACCCCCCCCCCCAGAAATAAACCCCAAATAAACCGCGGTTCTTTGCTCCGCCGCACCTCTGGCGTGCTCGGGGGGGCGAGGAGGGACGGGGGGGCATTAATTTTCACACGGGGGGTGTAAATTTTCACACGGGGGGCGTAAATTTTCACATGGGGGGCATAAATTTTCACACGGGGGCGTAAATTTTTACACACAAGGCATAAATTTTCACATGGGGGCATTAATTTTCACACGGGGGATGTTAATTTTCACATGGGGGGGCGTAAATTTTCACATGGGGGCGTAAATTTTCACATGGGGGGCGTTAATTTTCACACACAAGGCGTAAATTTTCACATGGGGCATTAATTTTCACACGGGGGATGTTAATTTTCACACAGCGGGCATAAATTTTCACACACGAGGCGTAACTTTTCACACGGGGCATTAATTTTCACACGGGGGGCGTAAATTTTCACACGGGGGGCGTAAATTTTCACACGGGGGCGTGAATTTTTACACACGCGTAAATTTTCACACGGGGGCATAAATTTTTACACACGGGGGACGTTAATTTTCACACGGGGACGTAAATTTTCACACGGGGGACGTAAATTTTCACACACGAGGTGTAAATTTTCGCACGTCCGCCATCTTGGTCGCCCCCTGAGGTGGCGGCGGTGGCACTGGGGGAGCCCGGGTCCCCCCAAACCGCCCCGTCGGCTGCAGCCAGAGGGTGGTGGGGACCGGGGCGGCCGCTGTCGTGGGTGTCGTCCCCCCCCGCCTCCAGCCGCCCCGGGTCGTTCCCCTGAGGACGCTGCGGCCGGCAGGGCGAGGGCGGCCGTCGTCCGCCATGATGGCGGCTGTGCTGAGGGGAGATGTACGCAGCCCCCCGTACACGCAGCTTTCCACCCCCTCGGCGGGGTTTTGGGGGACACGCTGAGGAGGAGCGGGGTTCCCCGCGGGGCGGGGATGGGTTAAAAAGCGCCCAAATCCGGGTGTTTGAAGAAAAACAATAAAAAACCGTTAGGGGGTGGTGCGGCGCGCATGCGCGGAAAAGGGGCGGGGAGAACGGGAGGGGCTGGGAGGGAGGCGCGCATGCGTCGTCCCGCCCACCGTCCCGCCGCGCATGCGCGCCGCCCGGCCTAGCCGTTAGGCGCCACCATCCGGGTCCTGGGAGACGCCATCTTTGTGCCGGGTGGAGGAGACGCGTCCAAAATGGCGGCTCCCAAGAGCCAGTAGTCGTCGCGGCGGACGGGCCCCTCTCGGCCTTTCGGCGCGTCCTCGTCGGCCCGGAGCGATCGGCGGCGGCGGGTGGAATCGGCGCCCGGTGTTCGCGAACGACCGGTGCGAACAGGTGCGGAGGGGTTGAGGAGCGGCGCGCCGAGGCGAGCGGCCGCATCCGGGTCCCGCGGCGGCCGCCATCTTGGGCAGCCGCGGCCGCCTCGACCTACCGCCTCCGCCATCTTGGGGCGCCGCATCCGGGCCCTTTCCCGGGGGGGGGGGGACGGGACACGGGACGGGGACGGGACACGGGGGACGCGGGGACGCGGCGGGGGGCGAAGGGGGGGGCGGGGGCCGCCCGACATTTCCTTCCCGCCTCGGCCAGGCGCCGCCATCTTGTCCGCGCCCCGAGGAGGAGGAGGAGGAGGAAGAGGAGGAGGAAGATCCGGGGACCGGGCGGCGCCATCTTGGGAACCTCCCCCCCTTCGCCACCACCAGCCCGGTCCTTGAGCCGAGCAGCGCGCCGCCATCTTGTGACCCCGCCTTCCCGCATCCGGGTACCGGCCGCTCCGCCACCTTGGAGCCTTCCCGCTAGAGGAGCCGCACCCCGGTAAGGGGGGGAGGGGCCGGGGCGGGGCGGGGCGGGCCGGTACCCGGGGGGCCTCCTCCGGCGCACGGGCGGCGCCATCTTGGGAGGGGACGTGCGAGGTGTCATGGCGGCGCCGTGCGCCTACATCCGGGTCTCTGCGTTCCCCGCCGCGGCCTTTCCCCGAGCGCCGCCATCTTGGGAGGGGACAGAGGGGGGGGTTTCATGGCGTCGGGCTCCGCCCACATCCGGGTCTTCCGAGCCACCATCTTGGGAGTCCGGGGAGGGGGAAGATGGAGGCGCCGGTGTCCGAGCGCCCCGTTACTTCAGCTCGCTGCCCCGGGCAGGGCCTGGCCGTGAGGCCTCAGAGCGGCTGCAGGGCCCCGTTGTCCCCAGAGGAGAGCGAGGGGGGAACTGAAGGGGGCCGCCCCGGGGGGGGGGGGAAGGAGGAGGAGGAGGAGGAGGGGTTTGGGAAAGGGGCGGTGCTAAGGGAGAGGCGGGGCGCCTAAAATGGCGGCGCCCATGGCGAGCTGAGCGCTCCGTACAGCGCTGGCCTGCTCGGGAGGGCGCTCCGTGAGCCGCGAGGGAAGGTGCGGGGGTAAAGCGGCGGCTGGGGAAGGAGCGGAGAGGGCGGGGTGCAGCCGGCCGGTGTCCCCGGGGCACGGCTGGGGGGGGGGGTGGGGGGAGCGGCTCCCTTACGGTGCGTCTGAGCAGCGGCGGGGCTAAGGAAGGGGCGGGGCTTCACCCCTTTCCCGGCCACGCCCCCTCCCCGGGCTCCGTACGCTCGGTGCGAAACCGCCGGTTCCGTGCCCGGTCAGCGGGGCCGCTCCGCCGTGTGGGCAGCGGGGAGACCGGGCGGCGGGGGGGGGTGGCGGGGGTGTGCGCGTCCGCCCGCCGGGCCCCTTCCCCTCCGTCCCTCCAAGATGGCGGCCCCCGTTCCCCCCAAGATGGCGCCGCCCGGGCGGGGAGTGGGCGCGTCCGTCCGCGTTAGCCCCGCCCAGCCGCCCTCCCGCCCTCCCCCGCGCGGGCGGGGAGAGGAGCGGCCGCTTGGACACAGGCGCAAGATGGCGGCTCCCAGGGAGGCGTGAAGGCGCCCGCCGCCGCCAGCCCCTCCGCCCGCCCCGCCGAACCCCGTCGGGACCGCAACCCGCGGGGACCGACCGAAACCGGGAGGGACGCGGAACCGGCGCCGCCGAAAGGGGGGGGCGGACGGGAACCGGGAGGGGGCGGCGGTGAGCGGCGGGGGGGGGAGGCGGCCGCCATTTTCCACCCGGGCGGCTACAAGATGGCGGCTCCCAGGGCGGAGGAGGGGCGCGGGCCGGGGGGGGGGCGGCGGTAATTGCGGGGGCTAATTACACACCCGGGGGGGGGGGTGTTAATTGCACCGGGGGTGGGGGTCATTAACCGCCTGGCGCTAATTGCACCACCCCCGGGGGGGTGTGGGGGGCGGCCGCACGGTCTTGGGGGGGGCAATTAGTTGGCTGGGGGCTAATTGCAGCGGGGTGGGGGGTAATTAGCGGCGCGGCGTGATTGCGACTTGGGTGCGCGGTGCGCGTGGAGGGGTGGTAATTAATTGGCGGCCCAGGAGGGGGAGCAGTTGATTGCTCTGGGGCTATTGCGGGGGGGGGGGCAATTGGGCCCTGTGTGGGGGTAATTAATTAGGCAGTGGGGGGGTAATTAGGTCCTGGGGAGGGTAATTAGGCCCTGTGTGGGGGTAACTGGGCAGCAGCCCCCCAGCTCTGCCCCCTGACACCCCCCCCCCCCCATTGCAGGAGAGGCAGAGGGGGCGGATGGCGGCCCCGGCCTCGGGGGGGGGTTCCCCTCCGCGGGGCGCCCCGGCCCCCCCGGCGCTGCAGCCGCGCTGGAAGCGGGTGGTGGGCTGGTCGGGCCCCGTCCCCCGTCCCCGGCACGGCCACCGCGCCGTGGCCATCAAGGAGCTGATCGTCGTCTTCGGCGGCGGTAACGAGGGCATCGTGGACGAGCTGCACGTCTACAACACCGGTGAGCGCTGGGGGGGGGGGGGGGCAACGCAGGGCTGGGGGGGGGGAGGATTCCTCTGCACCCCCAAATTAACCTTTTCCCATGGTTTTTTGTTTGGTTTTTTTTTTTTCGTTCCGCCAGCCACCAACCAGTGGTTCATCCCGGCGGTGCGGGGCGACATCCCCCCCGGCTGCGCCGCGTACGGCTTCGTCTGCGACGGCACGCGCCTGCTGGTCTTCGGCGGCATGGTGGAGTACGGCAAGTACAGCAACGACCTCTACGAGCTGCAGGTACGGCACCGCGGGGGGCAGGGGGGGCGGTTTCGGGGTGCTGCTCGGCCCCCCCCCCCCCCCCCACCGCTGCGGCTCTGGACACCCCGCTGCCTTTCCGTGTCGTGTGTGTCCCCCCCCCCAGGCCAGCCGCTGGGAGTGGAAGCGGCTGAAGGCGAAGACCCCCAAAAACGGGCCCCCCCCTTGCCCCCGCCTGGGCCACAGCTTCTCCTTGGTGGGCAACAAGTGTTACCTCTTCGGGGGGCTGGCCAACGACAGCGAGGACCCCAAGAACAACATCCCCCGGTACGGGGAGGGGGGCGCGCGGAGCCCTGGGTGACGCCCCAGGCCCCTGGGTGCCTTTTGGGGGGGTCAGGAGACCCCTGGGTGGCTTGGGGGGGGTTGTGGAGACCCCCTGGGTGACACCGCAGGCCCCTGGGTGACTTTGGGGGGGGGCACAGGGAGCCCTGGGTGATACCCCAGACCCCTGGGTGGCCTGGGGGGGTGTCATGGGGACCCCTGGGTGCCTCGGAGGGGGACGTGGGGACCCCTGGGTGGCTTGGGGGGGGTCACGGGGACCCCTGGGTGACACCCCAGGCCCCTGGGTGGCTTGGGGGGTGTCATGGGGACCCCTGGGTGCTTTTTGGGGGGGTTAGGAGACCCCTGGGTGCCTCGGAGGGGGACATGGGGACCCCTGGGTGGCTCGGGGGGGGTCATGGGGACCCCTGGGTGCCTTTTGGGGGGGTTAGGAGACCCCTGGGTGGCTCGGGGGGTGTCATGGGGACCCCTGGGTGCCTTTTGGGGGGGTTAGGAGACCCCTGGGTGGCTCGGGGGGTGTCATGGGGACCCCTGGGTGCCTCGGAGGGGGACATAGGGACCCCTGGGTGACACCCCAGACCCCTGGGTGCTTTTTGGGGGGGGCCAGGAGACCCCTGGGTGGCTTGGGGGGGTTGTGGAGACCCCCTGGGTGACTTTTGGGGGGGGCACAGGGACCCCTGGGTGACACCCCAGGCCCCTGGGTGGCTCGGGGGGGTGTCATGGGGACCCCTGGGCGGCCTGAGGGGGGTCACAGGGACCCCTGGGTGCTTTTTGGGGGGGTCCCGGTGCCCCTGCCGAGCCCCGTGCCCCCCTCCCCGCAGGTACCTGAACGATCTGTACGTCCTGGAGCTGCGGCCGGGCTCGGGGGTGGTGGCCTGGGACATCCCCATCACCTACGGGGTGCTGCCCCCGCCCCGCGAGTCCCACACCGCCGTCGTCTACACCGAGCGCGAGAGCCGCAAGTCGCGCCTCGTCATCTACGGCGGGATGAGCGGCTGCCGCCTCGGCGACCTCTGGACCCTCGACATCGGTGAGGGGAGAACGGGGAGAGGGGGGGGGTGGGTGGGGTCTCGGGGGGGGAGGTTTTGGGGCCGTTTGTTCATTTTTTCGCGCTTTGCCTCGCCCCGCAGAGACGCTGACGTGGAACAAGCCCAGCCTGAGCGGGGTGGCCCCCCTGCCCCGCAGCCTCCACTCCGCCACCACCATCGGCAACAAGTGAGTTGGGGGGGGAGGGGGGGGGTCTTGTCCCCCTCCCCGCAGCTCGTTAGCAGCCCCCTCCCCCTCCCCGCGCTAACGAGCCCCCCCCCCAGGATGTACGTGTTCGGGGGCTGGGTGCCCCTGGTGATGGACGACGTGAAGGTGGCCACGCACGAGAAGGAGTGGAAGTGCACCAACACCCTGGCCTGCCTCAACCTGGGTGAGGGGCCCCCGAGACCCCCAAACAGCCCCCCGAGACCCCAAACAGCCCCCTGAGACCCCCCAGAGACCTCCAAAACCCTCAAACAGCCCCCCAGAGAGCCCCCTGAGACCCCCAGAGAGCCCCCTGAGACCCCCAAACAGCCCCCCCGAGACCCCCAGACAGCCCCCCGAGACCCCTGAGACCCCCAAACAGCCCCCCTGAGACCCCCAGACAGCCCCCCGAGACCCCTGAGACCCCCAAACAGCCCCCTGAGACCCCCAGACAGCCCCCAGAGACCCCCCAGAGACCTCCCAAACCCCCGAACAGCCCCCCGAGAGACCCTTAAGACCCCCAAACAGCCCCCTAGAGATCTCCAAAACCCGCCTAAGACCCCCCAGAGACCCCCTCGAAACTCCCAAATCCCCTCCAAAGCCCCCCTAAACCTCCCCCTGTGCTCCCCAAGGCCCCCAAACCTCCCCACAAACCCCTCCCTGAGACCTGGAGCCCCCCAAACCCCCTCCCCGAGTCCCAGAGCCCCCCAAACCCCCTCCCCGAGTCCCAGAGCCCCCCAAACCCCTTCCCTGTGCCCCCCAAACCCCTTCCCGGAGCCCCCTAAACCCCCTCCCCGAGTCCCGGAGCCCCCCAAACCCCCTCCCGGAGCCCCCCAAACCCCCTCCCCAAGTTCCCGAGCCCCCCAAACCCCCTTCCCGAGTCCCAGAGCCCCCCAAACCCTCTCCCCGAGTCCCCCAGCCCCCAAAACCCCCTCCATGTGCCCCCAAGCCCCCTCCCCGAGCCCCAGAGCCCCCCAAACCCCGTCCCCGAGCCCCCCAAACCCCCTCCCTGAGACCTGGAGCCCCCCAAACCCCCTCCCCGAGTCCCCAAGCCCCCCAAACCCCCTCCTGGAGCCCCCCAGCCCCCCCAAACCCCCTCCCTGTGCCCCCCAAACCCCCTCCCCGAGTCCCCGAGCCCCCCAAACCCCCTCCCCGAGTCCCCCAGCCCCCAAAACCCCCTCCCTGCGCCCCCCAAACCCCCTCCCCGAGTCCCTGAGCCCCCCAAACCCCTCCTAGAGCCCCCCAAATCCCCTCCCCGAGTCCCAGAGCCCCCCAAACCCCCTCCCGGAGCCCCCCAGCCCCCCCAAACCCCCTCCCCAAGTCCCCCAGCCCCCTCCAAACCCCCTCCCGGAGCCCCCCCAGCCAGCCCCTTGCTGCGCCCCCAGACTCGATGGCGTGGGAGCCCATCCTGATGGACACGCTGGAGGACAACGTGCCGCGGGCGCGCGCCGGGCACTGCGCCGTCGCCATCACCACCCGCCTGTACATCTGGAGCGGGCGGGACGGGTACCGCAAGGCCTGGAACAACCAGGTCTGCTGCAAGGACCTCTGGTACCTCGAAACCGGTGAGATTGGGGGGGTCCCCGGCTTTGGGGGGGGCTCCTCCGGGCTTTGGGGGGCTCTCGGGAGGGGCTTTGAGGCATCCCGGGGCTGTGGGGAGCGCTGGGATTGGGGGGGGGGATTGTAATAGGGTTTGGGGGTTCCCCGGGTGCAGCGTGGGGTCGGGGGGTGTCTGGGGGGGGCTCCAGATCTGTCGCAGGGGGTCGCCAGGGCCGTGGGGTGTTTCAAGGTGGGGGCGTGCTGTGGGATTTTGGGGGTCTACAGGGGTGTGCTAAGGTTTGGGGTGCCCCGGGATGGGGACGGGGGGGTCCTGGGGGTCCCCAGATCAGGTTTAAGGGTCCCCACGTCCATCCTGAAGCCTCAGGGTGCCCCAGGATGAGGATGGGGATGGGAATGGGGGGGGTCCTGGTAGACCTTGGGGGTCCCCACATCCATCGCAAAGCCCCAGGACGGGGCCGGGGGTGCCCCGGGGGGTGCTGGGGGTGCCCCAGGATGGGGATGGGGGGGTCCTGGGGGTCCCCAGATCGGTTTAGGGGTCCCCACGTCCATCCTGAAGCCCAGGGGTGCCCCGGGATGGGAATGGGGGGGGTCCTGGTAGACCTTGGGGGTCCCCACATCCATCCCAAAGCCCCCGGACGGGGCCGGGGGTGCCCCGGGGGGTGCTGGGGGTGCCCCGGGCCAGGGGTACCCCCCCCCCCCCCCTCCCCGACCACCGCCCGTTGCCCGCAGAGCGCCCGCCGGCGCCGGCGCGGGTGCAGCTGGTGCGCGCCAACACGACGTCGCTGGAGGTGAGCTGGGGGCCGGTGCCCACGGCCGACTCGTACCTGCTGCAGCTCCAGAAGTACGAGATCCCCGCCGCCGCCTCGCCCGCCCCCGCCCCCGTCCCCTCCGTCCCCGCCAACCCCCCCAAGAGCCCCGCGCCCGCCGCCGCCGCCCCCGGCCCCCCCCCGGCCCCCCAAACCCTGGCGCCCGTGGGGCTCACCCTGCTGCCGCCGCCGCCGCCCCCCCCGGCGCCCCCGGCCGCCGCCGCCCCCGCCGCCGCGCTGCAGGTCCTGCCCGCCGCCGCCGCCGCCGCCGCGCCCCCCGCGGCCCCCCTCGGCGGGACCACCGCCCGCGCCCCTGGTGAGCGGGGGGACGGGGGGGGGGACGGGGGTACAGGGGGGGCTGGGGGTACGTAAGGGGGCTGGGGGTATGGGGGGCTTTGGGGGGCTGGGGGGGATGGGGTTTTGGGGGGATGGGGGGGTATGGGGGTACAGAGAGTTCTGGGGGGGCTGGGGGTGCGTAAGGGGGATGGGGGTACAGCAGGCTTTGGGGGGACGGGGGCTGGGGGGGACGGGGTTTTGGGGGGATGGGTATGGGGGTACAGAGAGTTCTGGGGGGGCTGGGGGTACGTAAGGGGGATGGGGGTACAGCAGGCTTTGGGGGGACAGGGGGGCTGGGGGGGACGGGGTTTTGGGGGGATGGGGGGTATGGGGGTACAGGGAGTTCTGGGGGGGCTGGGGGTACGTAAGGGGGCTGGGGGGTACGGGGGGCTTTGGGGGGCTGGGGGGGACGGGGTTTTGGGGGGATGGGTATGGGGGTACAGGGAGTTCTGGGGGGGCTGGGGGTATGTAAGGGGGATGGGGGTACAGGGGGCTTTGGGGGGCTGGGGGGTATGGGGGGCTTTGGGGGGCTGGGGAGCTTTGGAGGGATGGGGGGATGGGGGTACAGGGAGTTCTGGGGGGGCTGGGGGTATGGGGGGAGTATGGGGGTACAGGGGGCTTTGGGGGGGCTGGGGAGCTTTGGGGGGATGTGGGGGGACGGGGGATGCGGGGGTATGGGGGTATAGCAGGCACTTTGGGGGGATGGGGGGTACAGGGCACTTTGGGGGGGTTGGGGATATGGGGGGGGCTTTGGGGGTGACGTGGGGGTACAGGGGGCTTTTGGGGGGTTGGGGGTACATAAAGGGTTATGGGGGTACAGGGAGCTTTGGGGGTGATGGGGTGCGGGGGGCTTTGGGGGGGCTGGGTGATGGGGGGCATGGGGATGGGGATGTGGGGGTACGGGGGGCTGGGGGGTACATTGGGGGTACGGGGGGCGTTGGGGGGAATCGGGGGGGTCAGTCAGGCCGCTCTCCCCCCAGGCGTGCCGGCGGTGCTGAAGGTGACGGGTCCCCCCGCGGCCACGGCCGGGCCCCCCCTGGTGACGGTGCGCTCGGCCGGGCAGCCCGGCAAAGCCCCGGTGACGGTGACGTCCCTGCCCGCCGGCGTGCGCATGGTGGTGCCCAGCCAGGGCACCCAGGGCACGGTCAGGCACGGGGGGGGCACGGGGGGGGGCACGGGGACGTGGGGGGGGGACGGGGGCACGGGGGGGGAACGGGGACACGGGGGGGCACGGGGACATGGGGAGGGGGCACGGGGGGACATGGGGGGGTATGGGGTCATGGGAGGGAACACGGGGGGACATGGGGATATGGGGGGGCACAGGAGCGTGGGGGGGACACGGGGGGGTCACAGGGACACAGGGAGGGGGTCATGGGGATGGGGGGACACGGGGGGACGCGGATATGGGGGGATACAGGGAGGGCGTCGGGGGGGCGACGGGGGGTCACGGGGAGTCAGAGGGATGGGGGGGACACGGGGGGGGTCACAGGGACACGGGGGGGTCATGGGCACGGGGAGGGGGTTGTGGGGATGGGGGGACACGGGGGGATGCGGCTGTGGGGGGGACACACAGGGAGACGGGGGGTCACGGGGAGTCGGAGGGATGGGGGGGGACACACGGGGGGGACACATGGGGGGGACACGCATGGGGACACGCATGGGGACACCCCCCGCCCCCCCCCGCCCCGCAGGTGATCGGCAGCAGCCCCCAGATGAGCGGCATGGCGGCGTTAGCGGCGGCGGCTGCCGCCACGCAAAAGATCCCCCCGTCCTCCGCGCCCACGGTGCTGAGCGTCCCCGCCGGCGCCACCATCGTCAAGACGGTCGCCGTCTCTCCCGGCACCACCACGCTGCCGGCCGCCGTCAAGGTGGCCTCCTCCCCTGTCATGGTACGGACGCCCCCCACCCCCCCCACACGCGTGTGTGTGTGTCCCCCCCCCCTCCACGGGCGACGCCGGTGACATCGGCGCTGCCCCCCCCCAAACCCTCGGCGTTTTCTCCCCGAAAGGTGAGCAACCCGGCCACGCGGATGCTGAAGACGGCGGCGGCCCAGGTGGGCACGGCGGCGGCGGCGGCGGCGGCGGCAGGGGGGGGGGCGGCCCCCGCCAGCAACGCGGCCACGCGCCCCATCATCACGGTGCACAAGTCGGGGACGGTGACGGTGGCGCAGCAGGCGCAGGTGATGACGACCGTGGTGGGCGGCGTCACCAAGACCATCACCCTGGTCAAGAGCCCCATCTCCGTCCCGGGGGGCAGCGCCCTGGTGAGGTTTTTTTTTTGGGGGGGGGGGGAACCCCAAAAACACGTTGTGGGGGGGCAGAGCGGCTGCAGGGTCGAGGAGGGACCCTGAGATTTGGGGGGAGGGGGGGGATTGGCCCCTCTGAGCCACCTCCTGAGCCCCGGGGGGGTCGCTGCACCCCCAAATCCTGTGGATCGGGGGGGGGGGCAAGGGCTCACCCCCACCTCCTGGGGGGGTCAATGACCCCCGTGATGCCCCCCCTGTTCCTGGGGGGGTCACCGAGCCCCTAACCATCCCCCGGGGGCCTCGTGGGGGGCAATACCGTGGATTTGGGGGGGTTGGGGACCCCCTCTGAGCCCCGGGCGGGGGATCACTGACCCCCTGAGCCCCCCCCCGAGCCCCGTGGGGTGTCACTGACCCCCTCCCCACGCCGTGCCCCCCCCCCAGATCTCTAACCTGGGCAAGGTGATGTCGGTGGTGCAGACCAAACCCGTGCAGACCTCGGCCGTCACCGGCCAGGCGTCCACCGGCCCCGTCACCCAGATCATCCAGGTGAGACCCCCCCCTCGTCCCCAAACCCCCCCCTCGTCCCCAAACCCCCCCCTCGTCCCCAAACCCCCCCCCGTTAACCCCCCCCCCCCCCCCGTCGCAGACCAAGGGCCCGCTGCCGGCCGGCACCATCCTGAAGCTGGTGACGTCGGGGGACGGGAAGCCCACCACCATCCTGACGACGACGCAGGCGGGGGGCGCGGGGGGGGCCAAACCCACCATCCTGGGCATCAGCAGCGTCTCGCCCAGCACCACCAAACCCGGCACCACCACCATCATCAAAACCATCCCCATGTCCGCCATCATCACCCAATCCGGGGCCACCGGTGAGCGAGCGCCGCCACGCCGCGACGGGGGGTTCCCCACGCCGGGTTTCGGGGTTTTTTTTTTTTTGTCGTGTGTGTGACCCCCCCCCTCTCCTCCTCCTCCTCCTCCTCCCCCAGGCGTCACCAGCAGCCCCGGCATCAAGTCGCCCATCACCATCATCACCACCAAGGTCATGACGTCGGGCACCGGCACCCCCGCCAAGATCATCACCGCCGTCCCCAAACTGGCCAGCGGCCACGGCCAGCAAGGCGTGACGCAGGTGACCCCCCCAAACCTCTCCAAATCCCCCCCCCCCCCAAAAAAAAAAACCCCCACAAACCCCTTCCCCCCCTCCCTCGCTGACCGGCGCCCCCCTCCCCAAATCCAGGTGGTCCTTAAGGGAGCCCCCGGGCAGCCGGGCACCATCCTGCGCACCGTCCCCATGGGCGGCGTGCGCCTGGTGACGCCGGTCACCGTCTCTGCCGTCAAGCCCACCGTCACCACGCTGGTGGTCAAAGGCACCACGGGTAAGCGGCGGCGGCGGCGGCGTCCGCGGCGTCCGGGCCGAATCGTCGGCGTCGCCTTACCGACGTCGCGTTCTCTCGCCCCCGACAGGCGTCACCACGTTGGGGACGGTGACGGGGACGGTGTCGACCAGCCTGGCCGGCGCCGGGGGCCACAGCGCCACGGCGTCGTTGGCAACCCCCATCACCACGCTGGGCACCATCGCCACGCTCTCCAGCCAGGTCATCAACCCCGCCGCCATCACCGTCTCGGCCGCGCAGACCACCATGACGGCCGCCGGCGGGCTCGGCACCCCCACCATCACCATGCAGGTGAGGGAGGGGAGCGAAGGGCGGGCGGGGGGGGGGACGCGGCGCGGCGCAGCGCGCGCCGGGGGTTTGGGGTCGGCGGCAGCCGCGGTGACGCCACGGGGGTGGGGGGACGCGGTGCGGCACACGCCGGGGGTTTGGGGTCGGCGGCAGCCGCGGTGACGCCACGGGGGCAGGGGGACGCGGCGCGGCGCACACCAGGGGTTTGGGGTCGGCGGCAGCGGCGGTGACGCCACGGGGGGCGGGGGGACGCGGCGCGGCACACGCCGGGGGTTTGGGGTCGGTGGCAGCCGCGGTGACGCCACGGGGGCAGGGGGACGCGGCGCGGTGCACGCCAGGGGTTTGGGGTCGGCGGCAGCCGCGGTGACGCCATGGGGCGGGGGGACGCGGTGCAGCGCACACCGGGGGTTTGGGGTCGGCGGCAGCGGCGGTGACGCCATGGGGGTGGGGGGACGCGGCGTGGCACACGCCGGGGGTTTGGGGTTGGCGGCAGCCGCGGTGACGCCACGGGGGTGGGGGGACGCGGCGTGGCACACGCCGGGGGTTTGGGGTCGGCGGCAGCCGCGGTGACGCCACGGGGCGGGCGGCAGCCCGTGTCGCAGCCCACGCAGGTGACGCTGATCACGACGCCCAGCGGGGTGGAGGCGCAGCCGGTCCACGACCTCCCGGTCTCCATTTTGGCCTCCCCCACCGCCGAACAGCCGGCGGCGACCCCCGGCCCCCTCCCCGAACCCGGCCAGGCCGAGGGGGGGGCCGGCACCGTCACCCTGGTCTGCTCCAACCCCCCGTGCGAGACGCACGAGACCGGCACCACCAACACCCCCACCACCAGCCTGGTGGCCAACGTCGGCGGGGGGCTGCCCGCCGCGCCCCCCCAGCTCCAGCTGCTCTGCGAGGGGCCCGAGCCCGGCGCCGCCGGCAGCGCCGCGGGCGGCGTGGTGCGCGTCTGCTCCAACCCCCCGTGCGAGACGCACGAGACCGGCACCACCAACACCCCCACCGCCGCCGGCGCCCGCCTCTGCGCCGACGCCTCCCGGCCCGCCGCCCCCTGCCCCACGCAGCAGACGGCCGCCACCGGCACCACCATGACGCCGCGGCTTTGCCGAGAGGCCCCCGCCGCCGAACCCTCCTCCTCCGCCGCGCGGTCCCGCCCCGTCCGGGGCTCGCCGGAACCGGCCGCCGCCGCCGCGTGCCAAACCCAGCGAAGCGACGCCGACCCCGGGGACCGGACGGGGGAGGAAAACCCGCCGCCGTGCCAAACCCCCCGCCCGCCCGACGCCGGGACGGCGACCGCGGCGTCCAGACCCTGCGCCAACCCCCCGTGCGAGACGCACGAGACCGGCACCACCAACACCGCCACCACCACCGTGGCCGCCGGCTCCCGGCCGTGCGAGACCCGCGAGGCGACCAACGCCGCCGCCACGGCGTCGAGACCCTGCGCCAGCGTCGTCATCGCCGCGGGGTCCCAACCCTGCGCCAACCCCCCGTGCGAGACGCACGAGACCGGCACCACCAACACCGCCACCACCACCGTGGCCGCCGGCTCCAGACCCTGCGACGTCCCCCCCTGCGAGACCCCCGCCGCCGCCGCCGCCATCATCGCGGGGGGGTCCCGGCCGTGCGCCAACCCCCCGTGCGAGACGCACGAGACCGGCACCACCAACACCCCCACCACGGCCACCGCCGGCGCGGGCGGGGGGTCGGAGCAGGGTTCCCCCCCCTGCCAAACCCGCCAGACCGCGGCCACCGGCACCACCATGACGCCGGCCGAGGGGACCCCCCTGGTTCTCCCCGACGTCGTCGTCGTCGTCGCCGGCCCCCGCCCCCCCCTCGGCTGCTCCAACCCCCCGTGCGAGACGCACGAGACCGGCACGACGCCCACGGCCACCACCGTCACCGCCAGCATGGGCGCCAACCAAGGTGACGCCGGGGGGGCCGCGGGGCTGGGGGGGGGGGGGACACACGGGACAACACGCGCGGCGCCGCGCTCACCCCCCCCCCCCCCCCCCCCAATTTTGTCCCGCAGAGCCCCCGCCGGCCGCCAACGGGCAGGGGGGCGACTCGGAGCCCCCCCGGGTGAGGGGGCTGCTGCCACCGCCGCCGCCGCCGCCCCCCCCGGGACCCCCCAGCCCCGCGCTGTCACCACCGTCACGCAGTCGACGCCGGCGCCGGGGCCGGCCGTGCCGGTGAGGGGGGGGGTGGGGGGGCTGGGGGGGGTTACAGGGATTATGGGGGGGCTATGGGGGCCT